>NW_027490292.1:316772-633544 GCF_050948175.1 Xylocopa sonorina
ACTCTATTTCTACGAAACGTAGACATCTGCAAACGCCATTTCCTAGCTTGGAAGTGTCGCATTTACATTCTTTTGAAGTGAATACGAGGTATACATGACACTTCGCAATGAATATTATATCTTATCATGAAACATAGGAATGAGGTGCTATATCGCGTTTTGAGAAGCATTTGAACTCTATTGCTACGAAACGTAGACATCTGCAAACGCTATTTCCTAGCTTGGAAGTGTCGCATTTACATTCTTTTGAAGTGAATACGAGGTATAAATGACACTTCGCAATGAATATTATATCTTATCATGAAACATAAAGGTGAGATGCGATATCGCGTTCTAAGAAGCATTGGAACTCTATTGCTACGATACGTAGACATCTGCAAAGGCTATTCCCTAGCATGGAAGGGTCGCATTTATATTCTTTTGAAGTGAGTACGAGGTATACATATCACTCCATAATGAATATTATATCTCATCATGAAACATAGCAGTGAGATGCGATATCGCGTTTTAAGAAGCATTAGAACTCTATTGCTACGATACGTAGACATCTGCAAACGCTATTTCCTAGCATGGAAGTGGTGCATTTACATGCATTTGAAGTGAATACGAGGTATACATGACACTTCGCAATGAATATTATACCTTATCATGAAACATAGAAGGGAGATGCGATTTCGCGTTTTAGGAAGCATCGGAACTCTATTGCTGCGATACGTAGACATCTGCAAACGCTATTTCCTAGCATGGAAGTGTCGCATTTACATTCTTTTGATGTGAATACGAGGTATACATGACACTCCACAATGGATATTATATCTTATCACGGAACATAGAAATGAAATGAGGCATCTCGTTTTAAGAGGCATTAGAACTCTATTGCTACGATACGTAGACATCTGCAAACGCTATTTCCTAGCATGGAAGTGTCGCATTTACATTCATTTGAAGTGAATACGAGGTATACATGACGCTTCGCAATGAATATTATACCTTATCATGAAACATAGAAGAGAGAAGCGATATCGCGTTTTAAGAAGCATTAGAACTCTATTGCTACGATACGTAGACATCTGCAAACGCTATTTCCTAGCATGGAAGTGTCGCATTTACATTCTTTTGAAGTGAATACGAGGTATACATGACACTTCGCAATGAATATTATATCTTATCATGAAACATAAAAGTGAGATGCGATATCGCGTTCTAAGAAGCATTAGAACTTTATTGCTACGATACGTAGACATCTGCAAAGGCTATTCCCTAGCATGGAAGGGTCGCATTTACATTCTTTTGAAGTGAGTACTAGGTATACATATCACTCCATAATGAATATTATATCTTATCATGAAACATAGCAGTGAGATGCGACATCTCGTTTTAAGAAGCATTGTTACGCTATTGCTACGATACGTAGACATCTGCAAACGCTATTTCCTAGCATGTAAGTGTCGCATTTACATTCATTTGAAGTGAATACGAGGTATACATGACACTTCGCAATGAATATTATACCTTATCATGAAACATAGGAATGAGGTGCTATATCGCGTTCTGAGAAGCATTTGAACTCTATTGCTACGAAACGTAGACATCTGCAAACGCTATTTCCTAGCTTGGAAGTGTCGCATTTACATTCTTTTGAAGTGAATACGAGGTATACATGACACTTCGCAATGAATATTATATCTTATCATGAAACATAAAAGTGAGATGCGATATCGCGTTCTAAGAAGCATTGGACCTCTATTGCTACGATACGTAGACATCTGCAAAGGCTATTCCCTAGCATGGAAGGGTCGCATTTACATTCTTTTGAAGTGAGTACGAGGTATACATATCACTCCATAATGAATATTATATCTTATCATGAAACATAGCAGTGAGATGCGATATCGCGTTTTAAGAAGCATTAGAACTCTATTGCTACGATACGTAGACATCTGCAAAGGCTATTCCCTAGCATGGAAGGGTCGCATTTACATTCTTTTGAAGTGAGTACTAGGTATACATATCACTCCATAATGAATATTTTATCTTATCATGAAACATAGCAGTGAGATGCGACATCTCTTTTTAAGAAGCATTGTTACGCTATTGCTACGATACGTGGACATCTGCAACCGCTACTTCCTAGCATGAAAGTGTCGCATTTACATTCATTTGAAGTGAATACGAGGTATACATGACACTCCACAATGAATATTATATCTTATCGCGGAACATAGAAATGAAATGAGGCATCTCGTTATAAGAAGCATTAGAACTCTATTGCTACGATACGTAGACATCTGCAAACGCTATTTCCTAGCATGGAAGTGTCGCATTTACATTCATTTGAAGTGAATACGAGGTATACATGACACATCGCAATGAATATTATACCTTATCATGAAACATAGAAGGGAGATGCGATATCGCGTTTTAGGAAGCATTGGAACTCTGTTGCTGCGATACGTAGACATCTGCAAACGCTATTTCCTAGCATGGAAGTCTCGCATTTACATTCTTTTGATGTGAATACGAGATATACATGACACTTCGCAATGAATATTATATCTTATCATGAAACATAGGAATGAGGTGCTATATCGCGTTTTGAGAAGCATTTGAAATCTATTGCTACGATACGTAGACATCTGCAAACGCTATTTCCTAGCATGGAAGTGTCGCATTTACATTCGTTTGAAGTGAATACGAGGTATACATTACACTTCGCAATGAATATTATACCTTATCATGAAACATAGAAGGGAGATGCGATATCGCGTTTTAGGAAGCATTGGAACTCTATTGCTGCGATACGTAGACATCTGCAAACGCTATTTCCTATCAAGGAAGTGTCGCATTTACATTCTTGTGAAGAGAAATCGCGGTATACATGACACTTCGCAATGATTATTATATCTTATCATATAACATATAAGTCAGATGCGATATCGCGTCTTAAGAAGCATTAGAACCTTATTGCTACGATACGTGGACATCTGCAACCGCTACTTCCTAGCATGAAAGTGTCGCATTTACATTCATTTGAAGTGAATACGAGGTACACATGACACTCCACAATGAATATTATATCTTATCGCGGAACATAGAAATGAAATGAGGCATCTCGTTATAAGAAGCATTAGAACTCTATTGCTACGATACGTAGACATCTGCAAACGCTATTTCCTAGCATGGAAGTGTCGCATTTACATTCATTTGAAGTGAATACGAGGTATACATGACACTTCGCAATGAATATTATACCTTATCATGAAACATAGAAGGGAGATGCGATATCGCGTTTTAGGAAGCATTGGAACTCTATTGCTGCGATACGTAGACATCTGCAAACGCTATTTCCTAGCATGGAAGTCTCGCATTTACATTCTTTTGATGTGAATACGAGATATACATGACACTTCGCAATGAATATTATATCTGATCATGAAACATAGGAATGAGGTGCTATATCGCGTTTTGAGAAGCATTAGAAATCTGTTGCTACGATACGTAGACATCTGCAAACGCTATTTCCTAGCATGGAAGTGTCGCATTTACATTCTTTTGAAGTGAATACGAGGTATACATGACACATCGCAATGAATATTATATCTTATCATGAAACATAAAAGTGAGATGCGATATCGCGTTCTAAGAAGCATTAGAACTCTATTGCTACGACACGTAGACATCTGCAAAGGCTATTCCTTAGCATGGAAGGGTCGCATTTACATTCTTTTGAAGTGAGTACTAGGTATACATATCACTCCATAATGAATATTATATCTTATCATGAAACATAGCAGTGAGATGCGACATCTCGTTTTAAGAAGCATTATTACGCTATTGCTACGATACGTAGACATCTGCAAACGCTATTTCCTAGCATGTAAGTGTCGCATTTACATTCATTTGAAGTGAATACGAGGTATACATGACACTTCGCAATGAATATTATACCTTATCATGAAACATAGAAGGGAGATGCGATATCGCGTTTTAGGAAGCATTGGAACTCTATTGCTGCGATACGTAGACATCTGCAAACGCTATTTCCTAGCATGGAAGCGTCGCATTTACATTCTTTTGATGTGAATACGAGATATACATGACACTTCGCAATGAATATTATATCTTATCATGAAACATAGGAATGAGGTGCTATATCGCGTTTTGAGAAGCATTAGAACTCTATTGCTACGATACGTAGACATCTGCAAACGCTATTTCCTAGCATGGAAGTGTCGTATTTACATTCGTTTGAAGTGAATACGAGGTATACATTACACTTCGCAATGAATATTATACCTTATCATGAAACATAGAAGGGAGATGCGATATCGCGTTTTTGGAAGCATTGGAACTCTATTGCTGCGATACGTAGACATCTGCAAACGCTATTTCCTATCAAGGAAGTGTCGCATTTTCATTCTTGTGAAGAGAAATCGCGGTATACATGACACTTCGCAATGAATATTATATCTTATCATATAACATAGAAGTGAGATGCGATATCGCGTCTTAAGAAGCATTAGAACCCTATTGCTACGATACGTGGACATCTGCAACCGCTACTTCCTAGCATGAAAGTGTCGCATTTACATTCATTTGAAGTGAATACGAGGTATACATGACACTCCACAATGAATATTATATCTTATCGCGGAACATAGAAATGAAATGAGGCATCTCGTTATAAGAAGCATTAGAACTCTATTGCTACGATACGTAGGCATCTGCAAACGCTATTTCCTAGCATGGAAGTGTCGCATTTACATTCTTTTGATGTGAATACGAGATATACATGACACTTCGCAATGAATATTATATCTTCTCATGAAACATAGCAGTGAGATGCGATATCGCGTATTAAGAAGCATTAGAACTCTATTGCTACGATACGTAGACATCTGCAAACGCTACTTCCTAGCACGGAAGTGCCGCATTTACATTCGTTTGAAGTGAATACGAGATATACATGACACTTCGCAATGAATATTATACCTTATCATGAAACATAGAAGGGATATGCGATATCGCGTTTTAGGAAGCATTGGAACTCTATTGCTGCGATACGTAGACATCTGCAAACGCTATTTCCTATCAAGGAAGTGTCGCATTTACATTCTTGTGAAGAGAAATCGCGGCATACATGACACTTCGCAATGAATATTATATCTTATCATATAACATATAAGTGAGATGCGATATCGCGTCTTAAGAAGCATTAGAACCTTATTGCTACGATACGTGGACATCTGCAACCGCTACTTCCTAGCATGAAAGTGTCGCATTTACATTCATTTGAAGTGAATACGAGGTATACATGACACTCCACAATGAATATTATATCTTATCGCGGAACATAGAAATGAAATGAGGCATCTCGTTATAAGAAGCATTAGAACTCTATTGCTACGATACGTAGGCATCTGCAAACGCTATTTCCTAGCATGGAAGTGTCGCATTTACATTCTTTTGATGTGAATACGAGATATACATGACACTTCGCAATGAATATTATATCTTCTCATGAAACATAGCAGTGAGATGCGATATCGCGTATTAAGAAGCATTAGAACTCTATTGCTACGATACGTAGACATCTGCAAACGCTATTTCCTAGCATGGAAGTGTCGCATTTACATTCTTTTGATGTGAATACGAGGTATACATGACACTCCACAATGAATATTATATCTTATCACGGAACATAGAAATGAAATGAGGCATCTCGTTTTAAGGAGCATTAGAACTCTATTGCTACGATACGTAGACATCTGCAAACGCTATTTCCTAGCATGGAAGTGTCTTATTTACGTTCTTTTGAAGTGAATACGAGGTATACATGACACTTCGCAATGAATATTATATCTTATCATGAAACATAGAAGTGAGATACGATATCGCGTTCTAAGGAGCACTAGAACTCTATTGCTACGATACGTAGACATCTGCAAACGCTATTTCCCAGGATGGAAGGGTCGCATTTACATTCTTTTGATGTGAGTACGAGGTATACATAACACTCCATAATGAATATTATATCTTCTCATGAAACATAGCAGTGAGATGCGATATCGCGTTTTAAGAAGCATTAGAACTCTATTGCTACGATACGTAGACATCTGCAAAGGCTATTCCCTAGCATGGAAGTGTCGCATTTACATTCTTTTGATGTGAATACGAGATACACATGACACATCGCAATGAATATTATATCTTATCATGAAACATAGGAATGAGGTGCTATATCGCGTTTTGAGAATCATTAGAACTATATTGCTACGATACGTAGACATCTGCAAACGCTATTTCCTAGCATGGAAGTGTCGCATTTACATTCTTTTGAAGTGAATATGAGGTATATTGACACTTCGCAATTAATATTATATCTTATCATGAAACATAAAAGTGAGATGCGATATCGCGTTCTAAGGAGCACTAGAACTCTATTGCTACGATACGTAGACATCTGCAAACGCTATTTCCCAGGATGGAAGGGTCGCATTTACATTCTTTTGAAGGGAGTACGAGGTATACATAACACTCCATAATGAATATTATATCTTCTCATGAAACATAGCAGTGAGATGCGATATCGCGTTTTAAGAAGCATTAGAACTCTATTGCTACGATACGTAGACATCTGCAAAGGCTATTCCCTAGCATGGAAGTGTCGCATTTACATTCTTTTGATGTGAATACGAGATATACATGACACATCGCAATGAATATTATATCTTATCATGAAACATAGGAATGAGGTGCTATATCGCGTTTTGAGAATCATTAGAACTCCATTGCTACGATACGTAGACATCTGCAAACGCTATTTCCTAGCATGGAAGTGTCGCATTTACATTCTTTTGAAGTGAATATGAGGTATACATGACATTTCGCAATGAATATTATATCATATCATGAAACATAAAAGTGAGATGCGATATCGCGTTCTAAGAAGCATTAGAACTCTATTGCTACGATACGTAGACATCTGCAAAGGCTATTCCCTAGCATGGAAGTGTCGCATTTACATTCATTTGAAGTGAATACGAGGTATACATGACACTTCGCAATGAATATTATACCTTATCATGAAACATAGAAGGGAGATGCGATATCGCGTTTTAGGAAGCATTGGAACTCTATTGCTGCGATACGTAGACATCTGCAAACGCTATTTCCTAGCATGGAAGTGTCGCATTTACATTCCTTTGATGTGAATATGAGATATACATGACACTTCGCAATGAATATTATATCTTATCATGAAACATAGCAATGAGGTGCTATATCGCGTTTTGAGAAGCATTAGAACTCTATTGCTACGATACGTAGACATCTGCAAACGCTATTTCCTAGCATGGAAGTGTCGCATTTACGTTCTTTTGAAGTGAATACGATGTATACATGACACTTCGCAATGAATATTATATCTTATCATGAAACATAGAGGTGAGATGCGATATCGCGTTCTAAGAAGCACTAGAACTCTATTGCTACGATACGTAGACATCTGCAAACGCTATTTCCTAGCATGGAAGTGTCTTATTTACGTTCTTTTGAAAGTGAATACGAGGTATACATGACACTTCGCAATGAATATTATATCTTATCATGAAACATAGAAGTGAGATGCGATATCGCGTTCTAAGAAGCACTAGAACTCTATTGCTACGATACGTAGACATCTGCAAACGCTATTTCCCAGGATGGAAGGGTCGCATTTACATTCTTTTGAAGTGAGTACGAGGTATACATAACACTCCATAATGAATATTATATCTTCTCATGAAACATAGCAGTGAGATGCGATATCGCGTTTTAAGAAGCATTATTACTCTATTGCTACGGTACGTAGACATCTGCAAACGCTATTTCCTAGCATGGGAGTGTCATATTTACATTCATTTGAAGTGAATACGAGGTATACATGACACTTGGCAATGAATATTATACCTTATCATGAATCATAGAAGGGAGTGTCGCATTTACATTCGTTTGAAGTGAATACGAGATATACATGACACTTCGCAATGAATATTATATCTTCTCATGAAATATAGCAGTGAGGTGCGATATCGCGTTTTAAGAAGTATTAGAACCCTATTCTTTCGATACGTGGTCATCTGGAAACGCTATTTCCTAGCAAGGAAGTGTCGCATTTACATTCTTTTGAAGTGAATACGAGGTATTCATAACACTCCACAATGAATATTATATCTTATCACGCAACATAGAAATGAAATGCGACACCTCGTTTTAAGAAGCGTTAGAACTCTATTCCTACGATGCGTAGACATCTGCAAATGTTATTTCCTAACAAGGAAGCGTCGCATTTACATTCATTTGAAGTGTATGCGAGGTGTAAGTGACATTTCGCAATGAGTATTATATCTTATCATGAAACATAGAAATGGGATGCGATATCGCCATTTAAAAAGGATTAGAAATCTATTGCTACGATACGTAGACATCTGCAAACGCTATTTAACAGCAAGGAAGCGTCGCACTTACATTGTTTTGAAGTGAATACAAGGTATACATAACACTTCACAATGGATATTATATCTTATCATGAAACATAGAAATGAGATGCGATATCACGATATAAGAAGCATTAGATTTTGATTGCTACGATACGTAGACATCTGCAAAAGCTACTTCCTAGGAAGGAAGTGTCGCATTTACATTCTTTTCAAGTGAATACTAGGTATACATATCACTCCACAACGAATATTATATCTTATCATCGAAACATAAGAATGAGATGCGATATCGCGTTTTAAGAAGCATTAGAACTCTATTTCTTCGATGCGTAGACATATGCAAACACTTTTTCCTAGCAAGGAAGTGACGCAGTTACATTCAATTGAAGTGAATACGGGGTACATGTGACAATTCGCAATGAATATTATACCTTATCATGAAACATAGAAATGAGATGCGACATCGCGATTTAAAAAGCATCATAACTCTATTGCTACGATATGTAGACATCTGCAAACGCTATTTAATGGCAAGGAAGTGTCGCATTTACATTCTTTTGAAGTGAATACGCGTTTACATGACACTTTGCAGTGAATATTATATCTTATCATGAAACATTGAAATGAGATGCGATATCGCGTTTTAAGAAGAGTCAGTACTCTATTGCTTCGATACGTAGACATCTGCAAATGCTATTTCCTATAGAAAGGGAGTGTCGCATTTACATTAATATGAATTGTATGCGAGGTATAAGTGACACTTCGCAATGGATATTATATCTTATCATGAAACATAGAAATGAGATGCGATATCGCGTTTTAAGAAGCATTAGAACTCTATTGCTTGGATAGGTAGACATGTGCAAACGCTATTTCCTAGCAAGGAAGTGTCGCCTTTACATTCATTTGAAGTGAATACGATGTATACATGACACTTCGCAATGAATATTATATCTTTTCATGAAACATAGAAATGTAATGCGATATCGCGCTTTAAGAAGCATTAGTACTCTATTGCTTCGATACGTAGACATCTGCAAACGCTATTTCCTGGCAAGGAAGTGTCGCATTTACATTCATTTGAAGTGAATACGAGGAACAACTGACACTTCGCAATGGATATTATATCTTATTATGAAATATAGAAATCAGATGCGATATCGAGTTTTAAGAAGCATTGGAACTCTATTGCTACGATTCGTAGATATCTGGAGACGCTATTTCCTAGCACGGAAGTGTCGCATTTACATTCTTGTGATGTGAGTACGAGGTATACATGACACTTCGCAATGAATATTATATCTTTTCATGAAACATAGAAATGAGTTGCGATATCGCGTTATAGGAAGCATTAGAACTCTATTGCTACGATACGTAGATATCTGGAGACGCTATTTCCTAGAAAGGAAGTGTCGCATTTACATTCATTTGAAGTGTAGACGAGGAATACATAGCACCTCGCAATGAATATTATATCTTATCATGAGACATAGAGATGTGGTGCGATATCGCGTTTTAAGGAGAATTAGAACTCTATAGCTTCGATACAGAGATATCTGGGAACGTAATTTCCTAGAAAGGAAGTGTCGCATTTTGTGACGTCAGGCGTACCGCCTGCCACCCATCAACCTCCTCGCACCCCCCCAGCATCATCCCCTGGACGCATGCAACCAGCCAAACTCGCCTGCAGAACCAGCAACTGGAAGTGTTCGCGCTCGCATACCTGCACGCGCTCACTCACACCGAGATCCGCTGCCTCACTCGCACCGCCGGGTATACCTGTCTCGCTCGTACCGGGCACCAGTGTCTCACTCGCACCACCGAGTATACCTGTCTCGCCCGCACCAAGGACGAGCAGCCCTATCTCCCTCGCACCGAGGATTCCGTCGTGCAGGAAGACGTAGCCGCAGCCCATCACCTGAATGGGGTCTTTTCCAATTCCGGGAACAGGATCTGCTAGAACCTATATATTACTTCTAAGCTAGGACATACATACCATATCATGACGCATATATAAGAATTCCTAGATCTAAGTTACACTAAGTAAGATGCGTCCGTCCAGCGGCATGTGCCGCTAGCCCCACCACGAGCCGCGGGTCCCCACTCGCTGGACCGCGCCCTCTCCGCCTCGAGACGCGAGTCCCCCACTCGCGGGACCGCGATCTCCCTACCACGAGCGTCCGCGACCGTAGCGCCCCGCGAACCGAGGAGGTCAGAGACGCGTCTCCAGAGCACACACTCTGACTCGAGAACTCCTACCGAGGAGACGAAACCTCTAGTTCTAGATCGTTAGCCACCACAATGTGGGGTTCAGGCATCGTATTTCTATTTCCATTTTAACTTAGTCTTAGACTTAGAATAATTCCAGTTCTTGTATACTTTAAACCTAGAATATATTTTATTTTTACTATTACTATATCCAAGTACAAGTTCTTTTAGCAAGTCTGCTATTTCCACATCCATTAATTTTATCAAGTGTTTATAATACTAGTTCTACTTTTAACATTACATTTAACTACGAATTCTTCCACGGGTTCTTCCATACAACTGGGGTTGATATTCATCAAATTGAAGGAGTATAGAAATCGGCTTTGTGACGTTGAGACCGCCGCTTGTCCTTCAGATCTTAGTCGAAAGTACAGAGAAACCTGGTGAATGAATCGTGCTTCCGGTTTGCGAAGAACGCGACGTACGAGTAGGAAGAATTTCATACGATCACTTGTGCGTGAATATTTGGAGGGCGTTCCGAGAGTCCTCGTATACCAGCGACCTGCCTTCGCACCAGTCCAGACGCCGCTTTCCGAAGCGACCGTCGACGCTCCCGATACAGACACCACAACGCATCACGCCGATTCTGCCACATTCAGCATCATCGCTGAATTCCGACCGCCGTCCTCCTCTTCGCTGGCGACTGATCGAGATTTCCGTAGCAGCCAACAGAACGAAATCCGCTACGATCCCAGAGAAAGATCCTCCACGCCGTTTCTACGTACAAATCGAGAGAGAAGTCATCGAAAGGTAGGGTCATTCCCTTATTATCGCGAGAGTTTTCGCTATTGTCGCGTCAGCCGAAATTGTCGGACCCGGTCTTAACGCGTTCCCGCGGACCGAATTACCGAAAAATAGGCTCGTGTCGTAAAGCCTCCGGAGCAACGGAAAATAGTTTCACCGGACGTGATACCTCGTATTCACCTCAAAAGAATGTAAATGCGACACTTCCTTGCTAGGAAATAAGGTTTGCAGATATCTACGTATCGAAGAAATAGAGCTCTAATGCTTCTTGGAACGCCATATCGCATCTCATTTCTATGTTTCATCATAAGATATAATATTCATTGTGTAATGTTATGTATACCTCGTATTCACTTCAATGGAATGTAAATGCGACCCGTCCATGCTAGGAAATAGCGTTTGCAGATGTCTACGTATCGTAGCAATAGAGTTCTAATGCTTCTTAGAACGCGATATCGCATCTCACTTCTATGTTTCATGATAAGATATAATATTCATTGCGAAGTGTCATATATACCTCGTATTCACTTCAAAAGGATGTAGATGCGACACTTCCTTACTAGGATATAGCGTTTCCAGCTGACTACGTGTCGAAACAATGGAGTTCTAATGATTCGTAGAACGCGATATCACATCTCACTACAATGTTTCATGATACGATATAATATTCAATGCGAAGTGTCATGTATACCTCGTATTCACTTCAAAAGAATGTAAATGCCACACTTGCATGCTAGGAAATAGCCTTCGCAGATGTCTACGTATCGTAGCAATATAGTTCTAATGCTTCTTAAAACGCGACCTTGCATCTCACTGCCATGTTTCATGATAAGATATAATATTCATTATGGAGTGTCATGTATACCTCATATTCACTTCAAAAGAATGTAAATGCGACACTTCCTTGCTGGTAAATAACATTTGCAGATGTCTACGCACCGTAGGAATAGAGTTCTAATGCTTCTTAAAACGCGACCTTGCATCTCACTGCTATGTTTCATGATAAGATATAATATTCATTATGGAGTGTCATGTATACCTCATATTCACTTCAAAAGAAAGTAAGTACGACACTTCCGTGCTAGGAAATAACGTTTTCAGACCACGTATCGAAAGAATAGAGTTCTAATACTTCTTAAAACGAGATGTCGCATCTCATTTCTATGTTTCATGATAAGAAATAATATCCATTGCGATGTGTCATGTATACCTCGTATTCACTTCAAAAGAATGTAAATGAGACACTTCCATACTAGGAAATAGCGTTCTCAGATGTCTACGTATCGTAACAATAGGGTTCTAATGCTTCTTAAAACGCAATATCGCATCTCACTGCTATGTTTCATGATAAGATATAATATTCATTATGGAGTGTCATGTATACCTCGTATTCACTTCACAAGAATGTAAATACTCCCTTCCACGCTAGGAAATAGCCTTTGCAGATGTCTACGTATCGTAGCAATAGAGTTCTAAGGCTTCTTAGAACGCGATATCGCATCTCACTTCTATGTTTCATGATAAGATATAATATTCATTGTGAAGTGTCATGTATATCTCGTACTCACTTCAAAAGAATGTAAATGCGGCATTTCCATGCTAGGAAATAGAGTTTGCAGATGTCTACGTATCGTAGCAATAGAGTTCTAATGCTTCTTAAAACGCAATATCGCATCTCACTGCTATGTTTCATGATAAGATATAATATTCATTATGGAGTGTTATGTATACCTCGTATTCACTTCAAAAGAATGTAAATGCGACACTTCCATGCTAGGAAATAGCGTTTGCAGATGTCTACGTATCGTAGCAATAGAGTTCTAATGCTACTTAAAACGAGATGTCGCATTTCATTTCTATGTTTCGTAATAAGATATAATATTCATTGTGAAGTGTTATGTATACCTCGTATTCACTTCTAAAGAATGTAAATGCGACACTTCCTTGCTAGGAAATAACATTTGCAGATGTCTACGCATCGCAGGAATAGAGTTCTAATGCTACTTAAATCGCGATATCGCATCTCAGTTCTATGTTTCATTATAAGTTATAATATTTATTGCGAAGTGTTATGTATACCTCGTATACACTTCAAATGGATGTAAATGCCACACACCCTTGCTAGGAAATGCGTCTCGAGATGTCTACGTATGGAGGAAGTAGAGTTCTAATTCTTCTTAAAACGCGATATCGCTCCTCATTTCTATGTTCCATGATATGATGTAATATTCACTGAGAAGTATTATGTTTACCTCGTCTACACTTCAGAAGGATGTAAATGACTTATTTCCTTGCTAGGAAAATGCGTTTCCAGATATCTACGTATCGAAGCATTAGAGTTCTAGTGCTTCTAAAACGCAATATCGCATCTCATTTCTGGGTTTCAAGATAAGTTATAATATTCATTGCGAAGTATTATGTATACCTCGACTACACTTCCAAAGATACTACCCAGTAATTTGCGGCGTGTTGCGTAGTTTCCCGTAGCCCTTGTTAGTTAAACCCACGTCGAGACCATAAATAAACATGCCGTGACTTCAGTATCTCGCGACCTGAGTGTGTGTACTTGGCTAGGCGTAGTCGAGAGGAGGAGCATTTCGAAGTTTCAAGGGTTGTTCCGCCCCAGGTTTCCCGGGGTCGTGTAGTCTATCCCCTTTGCTACTTTCTGAGCAGCTGGCGCCCAAGAAAAGTTGTACGTGAGCGGATACCTTGGAACGATAGATCGCTTTAGATTAAAATACGTTTTACACCTTAAAGCATTTAGATAATTAACCCCTTCGAGCTTCCCTGACTTACTATATATAGGTTTCCGTGACAACTAATAGGAACCATCACTTTACATAGATATATAGAACACACATAGTTTTAAACGTAGAACTGAGAATTTGAGAACTTACTTTGAAACGTTAGTAGTGAGAAATTCCATCGAATTTCATAGAAATTCAGAACTTACTTGCTATGAGACATAGGTAGATAAGGGCCATCGCGTTGCTTAAAACTTTAGAACTTGCTTACTTCAACAAAGATTTCTATTGGCTTCGTCCGTTCTTTTAGAAGAATTTTTGATAAACCACATACTTTTCACGCTTCTGATATCTTTGAAAGTTCGCGAGATGTAATCGTTTAAGTTTTAAAATGATTACTTAGTGTGGATTATTATTTAGTAACTCGCTCATAAACGAGTCTGCATAGGATTTAATCCATATGTTTTTAAGCCTGGAATTTATGCAGTTATTTGTTATTCACTTATTGCTCAAACGACAAAGATTCTGACCACTTCAAAATGGTTGACTTTCATCAATTTTCTTAAAAATTGAAATACTGCCCAACTGCTTGCATTAAAGACTGTAATTAAAGCTTTCGAAACATTTTACCTCTTATAGGTGAATTCTGGAATTGAAATTGAATGTTTGACTTTTCTAGCTCCTGTTTAGACATCTTTCTATTGGAATGTTCAAGTATTTTTCATATTCGTAATTATTAAAAATGTTTTACTTGATTCTTTTATTTAATATTTAGAATTTTCTGAGAAATATTTTTTATCGTAATGAACTATATAATTGCAATTATAATTCTTTATGAAGTAATAATAACAGAAAGGTATGTATCCATTCTTGTAGTTTTGTAAAGAGTATTTAATCTTACTATCTAAAATGAAACATTGAGATCTGTTTACAATCTAATGGAATTTAATTACCTTTTGATTCAAATTCACAATGATAATCTTCCATAGTTCAACAATTTTGTGAGCTGTCCTCAGGAATCCGCAGCTCAGTACTTATAAAATGAACGACACAAAGAACAGCCTAACCAAACGTATTCGAACCGATTTTTCAATACTAATCTTATCATGTTTAACTTATGCTGCAAACTATTGAAATGCCCTTCGAAAAGTATTTATTCACAGTGAAGTAAACGGTAAGTATTACGCCTTCCACCACAGTTTACAATACGTATGTTTCATTTACTATCAAAACCGTGAGTATTATCGCCTTTCTTTACTTTTTGTAACCTTCAATGTCTTCACGTTACAGATCGTTAAACTTGCTTTAAAATGCTCTATCGTGTTACGGAAGAATGGACATACCAATTCATTTTAAAAAATGAAGGTAACCTTCATATGTCCAACATAACTCCACTTACAAAAAAACTATTTTCATCAACGGATGGCCCCTTTGTACTGTGCAATTTTATATTAGCAAAAACTTCTATGAAACTTATAGTTTCGTGGATATCTGAGGTGCTAATTATTACTGCCCCACCCTGTATATTGTTATGGATGTGTCCAACAAGGCAACGATGAACAGAGTTAAATTTAATATTATGGTGTTTATTATTTTACTTAATAGTATATTTGTTTTTCTGGAATTTTGCCAAAAAACAATGTTCACGATGTCGACAGATGAATATATTTGCCTTAGAATTACAAGAGCCAACAATTTCGAAAGTAGAATATTACTTTACTTCGCTAACCGAATCATTGCAAACGTTAAGTAAAGTGCTTGCCTTTCAAAACAGTCAGATGCAAATTACGATACAACGTTTCCAAGAAATGGTACGTGCCACTGTTTTTTAATTTCCGTTTATTTAATCAAAGGAAATTTAATTGAAATATCCGCAAAATTTGAGGACAAAAAGTTATTGTAATTTTACGCAACATATATGATGGTGATAAAGGATAAGTATACGGAACTGAAAATGAAAAGTAGCGAGCAGAAAAAGAAACTGATGGAGCTACAAAGTAGATTGATACATCCGTCAAATGATGATTCTAGGTTAATAAAATCTGTTAATTAAAGAACTATTGCAAAAATCAAGTATAATCAATATTACTTCTGCTCAATGGCTATAATAGAATTGGACCGAAATGGGTACAAAACAGGCAATTATATCTATACGTTCTATTCTATGCAAAGGCAAATATTTCAAAGTGAAAAGATGTGTTACTTACAAATTACTTATGTTCCTAGATATCTCACTAATTCAGGCTTCTTGTCTAGCAGAACTTATCATTCATGTAACATGTAAAGGGGTCGAAGAATAGTAAATGATTTTTATATTTCATAGCCTCACTTGATACGTCGATTGGATCACGTAAAATATCGGACATTAATTGCATCTACATCTTCAGACCTTAAATATATAATTGCAACAACATATTTAATAGCGTTTTAATAACATTTTTCTAATTGTTTATATCTATGTCTAATAAATATATATTAATCGAATAAGTTGCTTTACCAAAGAATAAAAGTATCTGAGGCTTACAAATCGGAGCATTACATAACAAACGTGCATCACATATATAATATTACATGTAACAAAAGATGAAGACCAAAAAGATCGTACATAAGTTGAATCCACAATGCGGTCATAGAGATACAGAAACGGCACAAATTTCAAACAATAATTTAAAAAATTCAAAAAGGAGGGAGTGAGAATCCATCTCCTTGACGATGCTAAGGAACAAGTCTGCCTCATGCACTACAATATCCCAAACAGCCAGCGATTGGCACGCCAATGACAACGGATGGAACGAATTCCGTGACAGAACTGTGCTAACAAAGTGCTCCTACTCAGCTTTCGAAATGGCATACTGTTACTACTGGGGCGGCATTCGTATCACGGCACTATTAAAGCACCGAGATATAGCACACGGGCTACACGGCCGTGACAATGACACTATCAGCTCACCATAGCTACACGCGTGGTTGTGGCGTAGGCTGACATTTACTAATGGGGAAGCTGTTTCCATAAAAATTATAAGCAAATATGAAAAATGACTAAACTGTGCAATTTATTTATTTTGATTCCAAAATAGATACACCGGCACAAAACAAAGCTATAAGAACTCGATTTTATTATTTTCTATAAACTAGCTCGATAGGGCGATTTTTTCCATAAAGTCGATAATTACTTTGTCATAAAAATATATACACTTATTTTATATATATTTTCTTCAATTTATTGTTACAAATTCATGCAATTGAGGGTTACATTAAATACGATGACAGCATGTTATTTCAAAAATTACACAAGGCGAAGTTAGGGACGCAACAGCATGAATTTTTATTTTATAAGTAATATTTTTTTTATAAATAATATTTTTAGTCTATGATGGTTTGAAAGAAATGTATACGACTCGCTCAATAACTATAAATATAGGAAAACGACCATCAAAATGTCTATCAATACTCATATGCTGAACATCTACTGACATCTAACGATTCTAATTTGTATGAAAGCACAGGTTCCCCATTGCCAAATGTGATCCTAGAACGTGCTGGTAACACGATCTGGCATTTTAGTCAACGAATCCGGTCACAGATGACTACGAATCAGTTGACACTCCTCGGAAGTGCCAATATAGTGCCGGCATGGTGTCTCTACCATCTTGCCGTTTGTTATCTGGGATGCTTTTTAGTGCATTATTCGGAATTGAATTTGAACACATAGTTACTCAATCGCAAATTTGTATGTACTGTGACGTGGTGAAGTCACAAGGTTCGCTCACCCCCCCGCCCTGTTTCGGTTAGACTAGCTCGCAGATCACCACCCATGCGAGAAGCGCGACACGGACCATCGCGATAGCTGTATTTGCGAGGAGCGTGAAATACACGATGGTAGAACGCCCCCCCCCCGTTCGTTTCTCTCTCTCCGTTCTACGGATTAGACTGGCGAGCTGAGGGAAGAAGCGACCCATAAGACGACTCTTCGGCGGATAATAAGACCGCAGGTTCGCGGAAGGGCTGTGCGCCGAGGTAGCGTGACGGGGTTGACGGTGGAGGAGTCGGGAAGTGAGCAAGAAGAGACTCTGAAGCCAGAAGGATACGATCCAGAGCTCTGCAACGATAAGACCGCTGCCATAGCCCATGGAGACAAACAGGATGGTTCTCGGGTGTGAGAAGGACCTCTACCCCTCGCCATTAGAACTCTATTGCTACGATACGTAGGCATCTGCAAACGCTATTTCCTAGCAAGGAATAGTCGCATTTACATTCTTTTGAAGTGAATACGAGGTATGCATGACACTTCGCAATGAACATTATATCTTATCATGTAACATAGAAGTGAGATGCGATATCGCGTTTTAAGAAGCATTAGAACTCTATTGCTACGATACGTAGTCATCTGCAAACGCTATTACCTAGCAAGGATGTGTCGCATTTACATTCTTTTGAAGTGAATACGAGGTATGCATGACACTTCGCAATGAACATTATATCTTATCATGTAACATAGAAGTGAGATGCGATATCGCGTTTTAAGAAGCATTAGATCCCTATTGCCTCGATGCGCAGATATCTGCAAACGCTATTTCCTAGCAAGGAAGTGTCGGATTTACATTCGTTTGGAGTGAATACGAGGTATACATGACACTTCGCTATGAATATTATATCTTATCATGAAGCATAGAAATGAGATGCGATATCGCGTTTTTAGAAGCATTAGAACTCTATTGCTACGATACGTAGTCATCCGCAAACGCTATTTCCTAGCAAGGAAGATTCGCATTTACATTCTTCTGAAGTGAATACGAGGTATACATGACACTTCGCAATGAACATTGTATCTTATCACGTAACATAGAAGTGAGATGCGATATTGCGTTTTAAGAAGCATTAGAAAAATATTGCCTCGATGCGGAGATATCTGCAAACGCTATTTCCTAGCATGGAAGTGTCGCATTTACATTCTTTTGAAGTGAATTCGAGGTATACATGACACTTCGGAATGAATATTATATCTTCTCATGAAACATAGAAATGAGATGCGATGTCTCGTGTTAAGAAGTATTAGAACTCTATTGCTAATATACGTACACATCTGCAAACTCTATTTCCTAGCAAGGAAGTGTCGCATTTACTTTCTTTTGAAGTGAATACGAGGTATACATGACACTTCGCAATGGATATTATATCTTATTATGAAACATTGAAATGGAACGCGATATCGCGCTTTAAGAAGCATTAGTACTCTATTGCTACGATACGTAGATATCTGGAGAGGCTATTTCCTAGCAAGGAAATGTCGCATTTACATTCTTTTGAACTGAATACGAGTTATACACAACATTACACAATGAATATTACATCTTATTACGAAACATTGAAATGAGATGAGATATCGCGATTTAAGAAGCATTAGAACTCTACTGCTTCGATACGTAGACATCTGCAAACGCTATTTCCTAGCAACGAAGTGTCGCATTTACATTCTTTTGAAGTGAATACGAGGTATGCATGACACTTCGCAATGAACATTATATCTTATCATGTAACATAGAAGTGAGATGCGATATCGCGTTTTAAGAAGCATTAGATACCTATTGCCTCGATGCGCAGATATCTGCAAACGCTATTTCCTAGCAAGGAAGTGTCGCATTTACATTGTTTTGAACTGAATACGAGGTATACATAACACTCCACAATGAATATTATATATTATAATGAAACATGGTAATGAATAGCGATATTGCGTTTTGGGAAGCATTAGAACTCTATTGCTTCTATACTAGATATCTGCAAACACTATTTCCTAGCAAGGAAGTGTCGCATTTACATTCATTTGAAGTGTATGCGAGGTATACACGACACTTCGCAGTGAATATTATATATTATCATGAAACATAGGAATGAGAAGCTATATGGCGATTTAAGAAGTATTAGATACCTATTGCTTCGATACATGGACATCTGCAAACGCTATTTCCTAGCAAGGAACTGTCGCATTTACATTCTTTTGAAGTGAATACGAGATATACATAACACTCCACAGTGAATATTATATATTATAAAGAAACATGGTAATGAGTGGCGATATTGCGTTTTGAGAAGCATTAGAACTCTAATGGTACGATACGTAGACATCTGCAAACGCTATTTCCTGGCAACGAAGTGTCGCGTTTACATTCTTTTGAAGTGAATACGAAATATTCATAACACTGCACAATGATTATTATATCTTATCATGAAACATAGAAATGAGATGCGATATGGCGATTTAAGAAGCATTAGAACTCTACTGCTTCGATACGTAGACATCTGCAAACGCTATTTCCTAGCAAGGAAGTGTCGCATTTACATTCTTTTGACGTGAATAAGAGGTATACATAACACTGCACTGTGAATATTATATCTTATCATGAAACATAGAAATGAGATGCGATATCGCGATATAAGAAGCATTAGAACTCTATTGCTTCGATACGTAGATATCTGCAAACACTATTTCCTAGCAAGGAACTGTCGCATTCACATCCATTTGAAGTGAATACGAGGTATACATATCACTCCACAATGAATATTATATCTTATCATGAAACATAGAAATGTGATGTAATATGGCGATTTAAGAAGCATTAGAACACTATTTCTTCGATACGTAGGCATCTGCAAACGCTACTTCCTAGCAAGGACGTGTCGCATTTACATTCTTTTGAAACGAATACGAGGTATACATAAGACTCCACAATGAATATTATATCTTATCATGAAACATAGAAATGAGATGCGATATCGCGAATTAGAAGGTTTTAGAACTCTATTGCTTCGATACGTAGACATCTGCAAACGCTATTTCCTAGCAAGGAAGTGTC
This sequence comes from Xylocopa sonorina, assembly GCF_050948175.1. Taxonomy (NCBI): domain Eukaryota; kingdom Metazoa; phylum Arthropoda; class Insecta; order Hymenoptera; family Apidae; genus Xylocopa; species Xylocopa sonorina. The sequence goes on from NW_027490292.1 coordinate 337,863, forward strand.
GCATTTACATTCTCCTGAAAGGAATACGAGGTATACATGACACTTCACAATGAATATTATATCTTATCATGAAACATAGAAATGAGATGCGATATCGCGATTTAAGAAGCATTAGAACACTATTGGTTCGATACGTAGACATCTGCAAACGCTACTTCCTAACAAGGGAGTGTCGCATTTACATTCTCTTGAAAGGAATACGAGGTATACATGACACTTCACAATGAATATTATATCTTATCATGAAACATAGAATTGAGATGCGATATGACGATTTAAGAAGCATTAGAAAACAATTGCTTCGACACGTAGACATCTGCAAACACTATTTCCTAGCAAGGAACTGTCGCATTCACATTCGTTTGAATTGTATGCGAGGTATACATGAAACTTCGCAATGAATGTTATATATTATCATGAAACATAGAATTGAGATGCGATATGACGATTTAAGAAGCATTAGAAAACTATTGCTTCGACACGTAGACATCTGCAAACACTATTTCCTAGCAAGGAACTGTCGCATTCACATTCGTTTGAATTGTATGCGAGGTATACATGAAACTTCGCAATGAATGTTATATATTATCATGAAACATAGATATGAGATGCGATATCGCGAACTAGCAAGCTTTAGAAATCTATTGCTTCGATACGTAGACATCTGCAAACGCTATTTCCTAGCAAGGAAGTGTCGCATTTACATTCATTTTAAGTGTATGCGAGGTATACATTACCCTTCGCAATGAATATTATATATCGTCATGAAACATAGAAATGAGATGCGATATCGCGATTTAAGAATCATTAGAACACTATTGCCTCGATACGTAGGCATCTGAAAACGCTACTTCCTAGCAAGGACGTGTCGCATTTACATTCTTTTGAAACGAATACGAGGTATACATAAGACTCCACAATGAATATTATATCTTATCATGAAACATAGAAATGAGATGCGATATCGCGAATTAGAAGGTTTTAGAACTCTATTGCTTCGATACGTAGACATCTGCAAACGCTATTTCCAAGCAAGGAAGTGTCGCATTTACATTCTTTTGAAGTGAATACGAGGTAGTCATAACACTGCGCAATGAATATTATATCTTATCATGAAACATAGAAATGAGATGCGATGTCGCGATATAAGAAGCATTAGAACTCTATTGCTTCGATACGTAGATATCTGAAAACGCTATTTCCTAGCAAGGAAGTGTCGCATTTACATCCATTTGAAGTATAGACGAGATATACATAACACTGCACAATGAATATTATATCTTATCACGAAACATAGAGATGAGATGCGATATCGCGATTTAATGAGCATTAGAAATCTATTGCTTCGATACGTAGACATCTGCGAACGCTACTTCCTAGCAAGGAAGTGTCGCATTTACATTCTTTTGAAGTGAATTCGAGGTATACATAACACTCCACAATGAATATTATATCTTATCAGGAAACGTAGATATGAGATGCGATATCGCGATATATGAAGCATTAGATGTCTATTGCTTCGATACGTAAACATCTGCAAACGCTATTTCCTAGCAAGGAAGTGTCGCATTTACATTCTCCTGAAAGGAATACGAGGTATACATGACACTTCACAATGAATATTATATCTTATCATGAAACATAGAATTGAGATGCGATATGACGATTTAAGAAGCATTAGAACACTATTGCTTCGACACGTTGACATCTGCAAACACTATTTCCTAGCAAGGAGCTGTCGCATTCACATTCGTTTGAATTGTATGCGAGGTATACATGAAACTTCGCAATGAATATTATATATTATCATGAAACATAGATATGAGATGCGATATCGCGAACTAGCAAGCTTTAGAACTCTATTGCTTCGATACGTAGACATTTGCAAACGCTATTACCTAGCAAAGAAGTGTCGCATTTACATTCTTTAGATGTGTATACGAGGAATGCATGACACTTCGCAATGAATATTATATCGTGATATGAAACATAGAAATGAGATGCGATATCCCGTTTTAAGAAGCATTAAAACTATTGCTACGATACGTAGAACACTGCAAACGCTATTTCCTAGAAAGGAAGCGTCGCAGTTACGTTCATTTGAAGTGAATAGTAGTTATACATGACACTTCGCAATGAATATTATGTCTTATCATGGAACATAGAAATGAGATGCGATATCGTGTTTTAAGAAGCTTTAGAACTCTATTGCTTCGATACGTAGACATTTGCAAACGCTATTACCTAGCAAGGATGTGTCGCATTTACATTCTTTTGAAGTGAATACGAGGTATACACGACACTTCGCAGTGAATATTATATATAATCATGAAACATAGGAATGAGAAGCTATATGGCGATTTAAGAAGTATTAGATACCTATTGCTTCGATACATAGACATCTGCAAACGCTATTTCCTAGCAAGGAAGTGTCGCATTTACATTCTTTTGAAGTGAATACGAGGTATACATAACACTCCACAATGAATATTATATATTATAATGAAACATGGTAATGAGTAGCGATATTGCGTTTTGAGAAGCATTAGAACTTTAATGGTACGATACGTAGACATCTGCAAACGCTATTTCCTGGCAACGAAGTGTCGCGTTTACATTCTTTTGAAGTGAATACGAAATATTCATAACACTGCACAATGATTATTATATCTTATCATGAAACATAGAAATGAGATGCGATATGGCGATTTAAGAAGCATTAGAACTCTACTGCTTCGATACGTAGACATCTGCAAACGCTATTTCCTAGCAAGGAAGTGTCGCATTTACATTCTTTTGACGTGAATAAGAGGTATACATAACACTGCACTGTGAATATTATATCTTATCATGAAACATAGAAATGAGATGCGATATCGCGATATAAGAAGCATTAGAACTCTATTGCTTCGATACGTAGATATCTGCAAACACTATTTCCTAGCAAGGAGCTGTCGCATTCACATTCGTTTGAATTGTATGCGAGGTATACATGAAACTTCGCAATGAATATTATATATTATCATGAAATATAGATACGAGATGCGATATCGCGAACTAGCAAGCTTTAGAAACCTATTGCTTCGATACGTAGACATCTGCAAACGCTTCTTCCTAGCAAGGACGTGTCGCATTTACATTCTTTTGAAACGAATACGAGGAATACATAAGACTCCACAATGAATATTATATCTTATCATGAAACATAGAAATGAGTTGCGATATCGCGAATTAGAAGGTTTTAGAACTCTATTGCGTCGATACGTAGACATCTGCAAACGCTATTTCCAAGCAAGGAAGTGTCGCATTTACATTCTTTTGAAGTGAATACGAGGTAGTCATAACACTGCGCAATGAATATTATATCTTATCGTGAAACATAGAAATGAGATGCGATATCGCGAACTAGCAAGCTTTAGAAATCTATTGCTTCGATACGTAGACATCTGCAAACGCTATTTCCTAGCATAGACATGTCGCACTTACATTCCACTGAAGTGAATACGAGGTATACATAACATTACACAATGAATATTGTATCTTATTACGAAACATAGAAATGAAATACGACATCTCGTTTTAAAAAGCATTAGTACTCTATTGCTGTGATACGTAGACATCTGCAAACGCTATTTCCTAGCAAGGAAGTGTCGCATTTACATACATTTAAAGTGTATGCGAGGTATACATGACCCATTGCAATGAATATTATATATTGTCATGAAACATAGAAATGTGATGCGATATCGCGATTTAAGAAGCATTAGAACTCTATTGCTTCGGTACGTAGACATCTGCAAACGCTATTTGCTAGCAAGGAAGTGTCGCATTTACATCCATTTGAAGTATAGACGAGATAAACATAACACTGCACAATGAATATCGTATTATGAAGCATAGAAATGAGATGCGATATGGCGATTTAAGAAGCATTAGAACTCTATTGCTTCGATACGTAGATATCTGCAAACACTATTTCCTAGCAAGGAACTGTCGCATTAACATCCATTTGAAGTGTATGCGAGATATACATGGCACTTCGCAGTGAATATTATATACTGTCATGAAACATAGAAATGAGAAGCGATATGGCGATTTAAGAAGCATTAGATCCGTATTGCTTCGATACGTAGACATCTGCGAACGCTACTTCCTAGCAAGGAAGGGTCGCATTTACATTCTTTTGAAGTGAATTCGAGGTATACATAACACTCCACAATGAATATTATATCTTATCAGGAAACGTAGATATGAGATGCGATATGGCGATTTAAGAAGCATTAGAAATCTATTGGTTCGATACGTAGACATATGCAAACGCTATTTCCTAGCAAGGGAGTGTCGCATATACATTCTTTTGAAGTGAAATCGACATATACATAACACTTCGCAATGATTATTATATCCTATCATTTTGAGAAGCATTAGAACTCTATTGCTTCGATACGTAGACATCTGCAAACGCTACTTCCTAGCAAGGAAGTGTCGCATTTACATTCTTTTGAGAGGAATACGAGGTATACGTGACACTTCGCAATGAATATTATATCTTATCATGAAACATAGAAATGAGATGCGATATGACGATTTAAGAAGCATTAGAAATCTATTGCTTGGATACGTAGACATCTGCAAACGCTACTTCCTAGCAAGAAAGTGTCGCATTTACATTCTTTTGAAACGAATACGAGGTATACATAACATTCCACAATGAATATTATATCTTATCATGAAACATTGAATTGAGATGCGATATGGCGATTTAAGAAGCACTAGAACTCTAATGCTTCGATACGTAGACATCTGCAAACGCCATTTACTAGCAAGGAAGTGTCGCATTTACATTCTTTTGAAGTGAATACGAGGTATACATAACACTCCACAATGAATATTATATCTTATCATGAAACATAGAAATGTGATGTAATATGGCGATTTAAGAAGCATTAGAACACTATTTCTTCGATACGTAGACATCTGCAAACGCAACTTCCTAGCAAGGAAGTGTCGCATTTACATTCTTTTGAAAGGAATACAAGGTATACATGACACTTCGCAATGAATATTATATCTTATCATGAAACATAGAAATGAGATGCGATATGGCGATCTGTGAAGGATTTGATGTCTATTACTTCGATACGTAGACATCTGCAAACGCTACTTCCTAACAAGGGAGTGTCGCATTTACATTCTCTTGAAAGGAATACGAGGTATACATGACACTTCACAATGAATATTATATCTTATCATGAAACATAGAATGGAGATGCGATATGACGATTTAAGAAGCATTAGAACACTATTGCTTCGACACGTAGACATCTGCAAACACTATTTCCTAGCAAGGAGCTGTCGCATTCACATTCGTTTGAATTGTATGCGAGGTATACATGAAACTTCGGAATGAATATTATATATTATCATGAAACATAGATATGAGATGCGATATCGCGAACTAGCAAGCTTTAGTAATCTATTGCTTCGATACGTAGACATCTGCAAACGCTACTTCCTAGCAAGGACGTGTCGCATTTACATTCCTTTGAATCGAATATGAGGTATACATAAGACTCCACAATGAATATTATATCTTATCATGAAACATAGAAATGAGATGCGATATCGCCAATTAGACGGTTTTAGAAATCTATTGCTTCGATACGTAGACATCTGCAAACGCTTTTTCCAAGCAAGGAAGTGTCGCATTTACATTCTTTTGAAGTGAATACGAGGTAGTCATAACACTGCGCAAAGAATATTATATCTTATCATGAAACATAGAAATGAGATGCGATATCGCGATATAAGAAGCATTAGAACTCTATTGCTTCTATACGTGGATATCTGCAAACACTATTTCCTAGCAAGGAACTGTCGCATTCACATCCATTTGAAGTGTATGCGAAGTATACATGACACTTCGCAATGAATATTATATATTGTCATGAAACTTAGAAATGAGAAGCGATATGGCGATTTAAGAAGCATTAGATCCCTATTGCTTCGATACGTAGACATCTGCAAAGGCTACTTCCTAGCAAGGAAGTGTCGCATTTACATTCTTTTGAAGTGAATACGAGGTATACATAACACTCCACAATGAATATCATATCTTATCATGAAACATAGAAATGTGATGTAATATGGCGATTTAAGAAGCATTAGAACACTATTTCTTCGGTACGTAGACATCTGCAGACGCTACTTCCTAGCAAGGAAGTGTCGCATTTACATTCTTTTGAAAGGAATACGAGGTATACGTGACACTTCGCAATGAATATTATATCTTATCATGAAACATAGAAATGAGATGCGATATGGCGATTTAAGAAGCACTAGAACTCTAATGCTTCGATACGTAGACATCTGCAAACGCCATTTACTAGCAAGGAAGTGTCGCATTTACATTCTTTTGAAGTGAATACGAGGTATACATAACACTCCACAATGAATATTATATCTTATCATGAAACATAGAAATGTGATGTAATATGGCGATTTAAGAAGCATTAGAACACTATTTCTTCGATACGTAGACATCTGCAAACGCAACTTCCAAGCAAGGAAGTGTCGCATTTACATTCTTTTGAAAGGAATACAAGGTATACATGACACTTCGCAATGAATATTATATCTTATCATGAAACATAGAAATGAGATGCGATATGGCGATTTGTGAAGCATTTGATGTCTATTACTTCGATACGTAGATATCTGCAAACGCTACTTCCTAACAAGGGAGTGTCGCATTTACATTCTCTTGAAAGGAATACGAGGTATACATGACACTTCACAATGAATATTATATCTCATCATGAAACATAGAATGGAGATGCGATATGACGATTTAAGAAGCATTAGAACACTATTGCTTCGACACGTAGACATCTGCAAACACTATTTCCTAGCAAGGAGCTGTCGCATTCACATTCGTTTGAATTGTATGCGAGGTATACATGAAACTTCGGAATGAATATTATATATTATCATGAAACATAGATATGAGATGCGATATCGTGAACTAGCAAGCTTTAGAAATCTATTGCTTCGATACGTAGACATCTGCAAACGCTACTTCCTAGCAAGGACATGTCGCATTTACATTCCTTTGAAACGAATATGAGGTATTCATAAGACTCCACAATGAATATTATATCTTATCATGAAACATAGAAATGAGATGCGATATCGCCAATTAGAAGGTTTTAGAACTCTATTGCTTCGATACGTAGACATCTGCAAACGCTTTTTCCAAGCAAGGAAGTGTCGCATTTACATTCTTTTGAAGTGAATACGAGGTAGTCATAACACTGCGCAAAGAATATTATATCTTATCATGAAACATAGAAATGAGATGCGATATCGCGATATAAGAAGCATTAGAACACTATTGCTTCGATACGTGGATATCTGCAAACACTATTTCCTAGCAAGGAACTGTCGCATTCACATCCATTTGAAGTGTATGCGAGGTATACATGACACTTCGCAATGAATATTATATATTATCATGAAACATATATATGAGATGAGATTTCGCAAATTAGCAAGCTTTAGAAATCTATTGCTTCGATACGGAGACATCTGCAATCGCTGTTTCCTAGCAAGGAAGTGTCTCATTTACATTCATTTGAAGGGTATGCGAAGTATACATGACACTTCGCAGTGAATATTATATATTGTCATGAAACTTAGAAATGAGAAGCGATATGGCGATTTAAGAAGCATTAGATCCCTATTGCTTCGATACGTAGACATCTGCAAACGCTACTTCCTAGCAAGGAAGTGTCGCATTTACATTCTTTTGAAGTGAATACGAGGTATACATAACACTCCACAATGAATATTATATCTTATCATGAAACATAGAAATGTGATGTAATATGGCGATTTAAGAAGCATTAGAACACTATTTCTTCGATACGTAGACATCTGCAAACGCTACTTCCTAGCAAGGAAGTGTCGCATTTACATTCTTTTGAAGTGAATACGAGGTATACATAACACTCCACAATGAATATTATATCTTATCATGAAACATAGAAATGTGATGTAATATGGCGATTTAAGAAGCATTAGAACACTATTTCTTCGATACGTAGACATCTGCAAACGCAACTTCCTAGCAAGGAAGTGTCGCATTTACATTCTTTTGAAAGGAATACAAGGTATACATGACACTTCGCAATGAATATTATATCTTATCATGAAACATAGAAATGAGATGCGATACGGCGATTTATGAAGCATTCGATGTCTATTACTTCGATACGTAGACATCTGCAAACGCTACTTCCTAGCAAGGAAGTGTCGCATTTACATTCTTTTGAGAGGAATACGAGGTATACGTGACACTTCGCAATGAATATTATATCTTATCATGAAACATAGAAAAGAGAGGCGATATCGCGAATTAGAAGGTTTTAGAACTCTATTGCGTCGATACGTAGACATCTGCAAACGCTATTTCCAAGCAAGGAAGTGTCGCATTTACATTCTTTTGAAGTGAATACGAGGTAGTCATAACACTGCGCAATGAATATTATATCTTATCGTGAAACATAGAAATGAGATGCGATATCGCGAACTAGCAAGCTTCAGAAATCTATTGCTTCGATACGTAGACATCTGCAAACGCTATTTCCTAGCATGGACATGTCGCACTTACATTCCACTGAAGTGAATACGAGGTATACATAACATTACACAATGAATATTGTATCTTATTACGAAACATAGAAATGAAATACGACATCTCGTTTTAAAAAGCATTAGTACTCTATTGCTGTGATACGTAGACATCTGCAAACGCTATTTCCTAGCAAGGAAGTGTCGCATTTACATACATTTAAAGTGTATGCGAGGTATACATGACCCATTGCAATGAATATTATATATTGTCATGAAACATAGAAATGTGATGCGATATCGCGATTTAAGAAGCATTAGAACTCTATTGCTTCTGTACGTAGACATCTGCAAACGCTATTTCCTAGCAAGGAAGTGTCGCATTTACATCCATTTGAAGTATAGACGAGATAAACATGACACTGCACAATGAATATTATATCTTATTATGAAGCATAGAAATGAGATGCGATATGGCGATTTAAGAAGCATTAGAACTCTATTGCTTCGATACGTAGATATCTGCGAACGCTACTTCCTAGCAAGGAAGGGTCGCATTTACATTCTTTTGAAGTGAAGTCGAGGTATACATAACACTCCACAATGAATATTATATCTTATCAGGAAACGTAGATGTGAGATGCGATATGGCGATTTAAGAATCATTAGAAATCTATTGGTTCGATACGTAGACATATGCAAACGCTATTTCCTAGCAAGGGAGTGTCGCATATACATTCTTTTGAAGTGAAATCGACATATACATAACACTTCGCAATGAAAATTATATCTTATCATGATACATAGAAAAGAGATGCGACATCGCGTTTTGAGAAGCATTAGAACTCTATTGCTTCGATACGTAGACATCTGCAAACGCTACTTCCTAGCAAGGAAGTGTCGCATTTACATTCTTTTGAGAGGAATGCGAGGTATACGTGACACTTCGCAATGAATATTATATCTTATCATGAAACATAGAATGGAGATGCGATATGATGATTTAAGAAGCATTAGAACACTATTGCCTCGACACGTAGACATCTGCAAACACTATTTCCTAGCAAGGAGCTGTCGCATTCACATTCGTTTGAATTGTATGCGAGGTATACATGAAACTTCGGAATGAATATTATATATTATCATGAAACATAGATATGAGATGCGATATCGCAAACTAGCAAGCTTTAGAAATCTATTGCTTCGATACGTAGACATCTGCAAACGCTACTTCCTAGCAAGGACGTGTCGCATTTACATTCCTTTGAAACGAATATGAGGTATACATAAGACTCCACAATGAATATTATATCTTATCATGAAACATAGAAATGAGATGCGATATCGCCAATTAGAAGGTTTTAGAACTCTATTGCTTCGATACGTAGACATCTGCAAACGCTTTTTCCAAGCAAGGAAGTGTCGCATTTACATTCTTTTGAAGTGAATACGAGGTAGTCATAACACTGCGCAAAGAATATTATATCTTATCATGAAACATAGAAATGAGATGCGATATCGCGATATAAGAAGAATTAGAACTCTATTGCTTCGATACGTGGATATCTGCAAACACTATTTCCTAGCAAGGAACTGTCGCATTCACATCCATTTGAAGTGTATGCGAGGTATACATGACACTTCGCAATGAATATTATATATTATCATGAAACATATATATGAGATGAGATTTCGCAAATTAGCAAGCTTTAGAAATCTATTGCTTCGATACGGAGACATCTGCAATCGCTGTTTCCTAGCAAGGAAGTGTCTCATTTACATTCATTTCAAGGGTATGCGAAGTATACATGACACTTCGCAGTGAATATTATATATTGTCATGAAACTTAGAAATGAGAAGCGATATGGCGATTTAAGAAGCATTAGATCCCTATTGCTTCGATCCGTAGACATCTGCATACGCTACTTCCTAGCAAGGAAGTGTCGCATTTACATTCTTTTGAAGTGAATACGAGGTATACATAACACTCCACAATGAATATTATATCTTATCATGAAACATAGAAATGTGATGTAATATGGCGATTTAAGAAGCATTAGAACACTATTTCTTCGATACGTAGACATCTGCAAACGCTATTTCCAAGCAAGGACGTGTCGCATTTACATTCTTTTGAAGTGAATACGAGGTAGTCATAACACTGCGCAATGAATATTATATCTTATCGTGAAACATAGAAATGAGATGCGATATCGCGAACTAGCAAGCTTTAGAAATCTATTGCTTCGATACGTAGACATCTGCAAACGCTATTTCCGAGCATGGACATGTCGCACTTACATTCCACTGAAGTGAATACGAGGTATACATAACATTACACAATGAATATTGTATCTTATTACGAAACATAGAAATGAAATACGACATCTCGTTTTAAAAAGCATTAGTACTCTATTGCTGTGATACGTAGACATCTGCAAACGCTATTTCCTAGCAAGGAAGTGTCGCATTTACATACATTTAAAGTGTATGCGAGGTATACATGACCCATTGCAATGAATATTATATATTGTCATGAAACATAGAAATCTGATGCGATAACGCGATTTAAGAAGCATTAGAACTCTATTGCTTCTGTACGTAGACATCTGCAAACGCTATTTCCTAGCAAGGAAGTGTCGCATTTACATCCATTTGAAGTATAGACGAGATAAACATAACACTGCACAATGAATATTATATCTTATTATGAAGCATAGAAATGAGATGCGATATGGCGATTTAAGAAGCATTAGAACTCTATTGCTTCGATACGTAGATATCTGCAAACACTATTTCCTAGCAAGGAACTGTCGCATTAACATCCATTTGAAGTGTATGCGAGATATACATGGCACTTCGCAGTGAATATTATATATTGTCATGAAACATAGAAATGAGAAGCGATATGGCGATTTAAGAAGCATTAGATCCGTATTGCTTCGATACGTAGACATCTGCGAACGCTACTTCCTAGCAAGGGAGGGTCGCATTTACATTCTTTTGAAGTGAATACGAGCTAGTCATAACACTGCGCAAAGAATATTATATCTTATCATGAAACATAGAAATGAGATGCGATATCGCGATATAAGAAGCATTAGAACTCTATTGCTACGATACGTGGATATCTGCAAACACTATTTCCTAGCAAGGAACTGTCGCATTCACATCCATTTGAAGTGTATGCGAGGTATACATGACACTTCGCAATGAATATTATATATTATCATGAAACATATATATGAGATGAGATTTCGCAAATTAGCAAGCTTTAGAAATCTATTGCTTCGATACGGAGACATCTGCAAACGCTGTTTCCTAGCAAGGAAGTGTCTCATTTACATTCATTTGAAGGGTATGCGAAGTATACATGACACTTCGCAGTGAATATTATATATTGTCATGAAACTTAGAAATGAGAAGCGATATGGCGATTTAAGAAGCATTAGATCCCTATTGCTTCGATACGTAGACATCTGCAAACGCCACTTCCTAGCAAGGAAGTGTCGCATTTACATTCTTTTGAAGTGAATACGAGGTATACATAACATTCCACAATGAATATTATATCTTATCATGAAACGTAGAAATGAGATGCGATATCGCGTTTTGAGAAGCATTAGAACTCTAATGCCACGATACGTAGGCATTTGCAAACGCTATTTCCTAGCAAGGAAATTCCGCACTTACATTCCACTGAAGTGAATACGAGGTATACTTAACATTACACAATGAATATTATATCTTATTACGAAACATAGAAATGAAATACGACATCTCGTTTTAAGAATCATTAGTACTCTATTGCTGTGATACGTAGACATCTGCAAACAATATTTCCTAGGAAGGAAGTGTCGCATTTACATCCATTTGAAGTATAGACGAGATAAACATAACACTGCACAGTGAATATTATATCTTATCATGAAACATTGAAATGAGATGCGATATGGCGATTTAAGAAGCACTAGAACTCTACTGCTTCGATACGTAGACATCTGCAAACGCCATTTACTAGCAAGGAAGTGTCGCATTTACATTCTTTTGAAGTGAATACGAGGTATACATAACACTCCACAATGAATATTATATCTTATCATGAAACATAGAAATGAGATGCGATACGGCGATTTATGAAGCATTCGATGACTATTACTTCGATACGTAGACATCTGCAAACGCTACTTCCTAGCAAGGAAGTGTCGCATTTACATTCTTCTGAGAGGAATACGAGGTATACCTGACACTTCGCAATGAATATTATATCTTATCACGAAACAAAGAAATGAGATGCGATATCACGATTTAAGAAGCATTAGAAATCTATTGCTTGGATACGTAGACATCTGCAAACGCTAATTCCTAGCAAGAAAGTGTCGCATTTACATTCTTTTGAAACGAATACGAGGTATACATAACATTCCACAATGAATATTATATCTTATCATGAAACATAGAAATGAGATGCGATATCGCGTTTTGAGAAGCATTAGAACTTTAATGCCACGATACGTAGACATCTGCAAACGCTATTTCCTAGCAAGGAAGTGTCGCATTTACATCCATTTGAAGTATAGACGAGATATACATAACACTGCACAATGAGTATTATACCTTATCATGAAACATAGAAATGATATGCGATATGGCTATTTAAGAAGCATTAGAACTCTATTGCTTCGATACGCAGATATCCGAAAACGCTATTTCCTAGCAAGGAAATGTCGCAATTACATCCATTTGAAGTATGGACGAGATATACATAACACTGCACAATGAATATTATATCTTATCATGAAACATCGAAATGAGATGCGAAATGGCGATTTAAGAAGCACTACAACTCTACTGCTTCGATACGTAGACATCTGCAAACGCCATTTACTAGTAAGGAAGTGTCGCATTTACATTCTTTTGAAGTGAATACGAGGTATACATAACACTCCACAATGGATATTATATCTTATCATGAAACATAGAGATGAGATGCGATATCGCGATTTAAGAAGCATTAGAAATCTATTGCTTCGATACGTAGACATCTGCAAACACTATTTCCTAGCAAGGAGCTGTCGCATTCACATTCGTTTGAATTGTATGCGAGGTATACATGAAACTTCGGAATGAATATTATATATTATCATGAAACATAGATATGAGATGCGATATCGCGAACTAGCAAGCTTTAGAAATCTATTGCTCCGATACGTAGACATCTGCAAACGCTACTTCCTAGCAAGGACGTGTCGCATTTACATTCCTTTGAAACGAATATGAGGTATACATAAGACTCCACAATGAATATTATATCTTATCATGAAACATAGAAATGAGATGCGATATCGCGATATAAGAAGCATTAGAACTCTATTGCTACGATACGTGGATATCTGCAAACACTATTTCCTAGCAAGGAACTGTCGCATTCACATCCATTTGAAGTGTATGCGAGGTATACATGACACTTCGCAATGAATATTATATATTATCATGAAACATATATATGAGATGAGATTTCGCAAATTAGCAAGCTTTAGAAATCTATTGCTTCGATACGGAGACATCTGCAAACGCTGTTTCCTAGCAAGGAAGTGTCTCATTTACATTCATTTGAAGGGTATGCGAAGTATACATGACACTTCGCAGTGAATATTATATATTGTCATGAAACTTAGAAATGAGAAGCGATATGGCGATTTAAGAAGCATTAGATCCCTATTGCTTCGATACGTAGACATCTGCAAACGCCACTTCCTAGCAAGGAAGTGTCGCATTTACATTCTTTTGAAGTGAATATGAGGTATACATAACACTCCACAATGAATATTATATCTTATCATGAAACATAGAAATGTGATGTAATATGGCGATTTAAGAAGCATTAGAACACTATTTCTTCGATACGTAGACATCTGCAAACGCTACTTCTTAGCAAGGAAGTGTCGCATTTACATTCTTTTGAAAGGAATACGAGGTATACGTGACACTTCGCAATGAATATTATATCTTATCATGAAACATAGAAATGAGATGCGATATGACGATTTAAGAAGCATTAGAAATTTATTGCTTCGATACGTAGACATCTGCAAATGCTACTTCCTAGCAAGAAAGTGTCGCATTTACATTCTTTTGAAACGAATACGAGGTATACATAACATTCCACAATGAATATTATATCTTATCATGAAACGTAGAAATGAGATGCGATATCGCGTTTTCAGAAGCATTAGAACTCTAATGCCACGATACGTAGGCATTTGCAAACGCTATTTCCTAGCAAGGAAATTTCGCACTTACATTCCACTGATGTGAATACGAGGTATACATAACATTACACAATGAATATTATATCTTATTACGAAACATAGAAATGAAATACGACATCTCGTTTTAAGAATCATTAGTACTCTATTGCTGTGATACGTAGACATCTGCAAACAATATTTCCCAGCAAGGAAGTTTCGCATTTACAATCTTGTGAAGTGAAATCGAGGTATACATGACACTTTGCAATGAATATTATATCTTATCATGAAACATAGAAGTGAGATGCGATATCGCGTTCTAAGAGGCATTAGAACCCTATTGCTACGATACGTAGACATCTGCAAACGCTATTTCCTAGCATGGACATGTCGCACTTACATTCCACTGAAGTGAATACGAGGTATACATAACATTACACAATGAATATTGTATCTTATTACGAAACATAGAAATGAAATACGACATCTCGTTTTAAAAAGCATTAGTATTCTATTGCTGTGATACGTAGACATCTGCAAACGCTATTTCCTCGCAAGGAAGTGTCGCATTTACATACATTTTGAGTGTATGCGAGGTATACATGACCCATTGCAATGAATATTATATATTGTCATGAAACATAGAAATGAGATGCGATATCGCGATTTAAGAAGCATTAGAACTCTATTGCTTCGGTACGTAGACATCTGCAAACGCTATTTCCTAGCAAGGAAGTGTCGCATTTACATCCATTTGAAGTATAGACGAGATAAACATAACACTGCACAATGAATATTATATCTTATCATGAAACATAGAAATGAGATGCGATACGGCGATTTATGAAGCATTCGATGACTATTACTTCGATGCGTAGAAATCTGCAAACGCTACTTCCTAGCAAGGAAGTGTCGCATTTACATTCTTTTGAGAAGAATACGAGGTATACGTAACACTTCGCAATGAATATTATATATTGTCATGAAACATAGAAATAAGATGCGATATCGCGTTTTAAGAAGCATTAGAACTCTATTGCTACGATACATAGACATCGGCAAACGCTATTTCCTAGCATGGAAGTGTCGCATTTACATTCTTCTGATGTGAATAAGAGATATACATGACACTTCGCAATGAATATTATATCTCATAATGAAACATAGAAATGGGATGCGACATCGCTATTTAAGAAACATTAGAACTCTATTGCTTCGATACGTAGACATCTGGGAACGCTATTTCCTTGAAAGGAAGTGGCGCATTTACATTCATTTGAAGTGAATACGAGGTATACATAACACTCTACCATGTATATTATATCTTATCACGAAACATAGAAATGAAGTGTGACATCTCGTTTTAAGAAGCATTAGAACTCTATTGCTACAATACGTGGACATCTGCAAACGCTTTTTCCTAGCATGTAAGTGTCGCATTTACGTTCTTTTGAAGTGAATACGAGGTATACATGACACATCGCAATGATTATTATATCTTACCACGAAACATAGATATGAAATGCGACATCTCGTTTTAAGAAGCATTAGAACTCTATTGCTGCGATACGTATACATCTGCAAACGGTATTTCCTAGCATGTAAGTGTCGCATTTACATTCCTTTGAAGTTAATACGAGGTATACATGACTCTTCGCAATGAATATTATATCTTATCTCGAAACATAGATGTGAGATGCGATATCGCGATTTAAGAAGCACTAGAACTCCATTGCTACGATGCGCAGACATCTGCAAATGTTATTTCCTAGCAAGGAAGTGTCGCATTTACATTCTTTTGACGTGAATACGAGGTAAACATAACATTCCACAATGAAAATTACACCTTATTACGAAATATAGAAATGAAATGCGACTTCTCATTTTAAGAAGCATTAGAACTCAATTGCTACGATACGTAGACATCTGCAAACCCTATTTCCTAGCATGGAAGTGTCGCATATACATTCTTTTGAAGTGAATACGAGGTATACATGACAATTCGCAATGAATATTGTACCTTATCATGAAACATAGAAATGAGATGCGACATCTCGTATTAAGAAGCATTAGAACTCTACTGCTACGATACGTAGACATCGGCAAACGCTATTTCCTAGCATGGAAGTGTCGCATTTACATTCTTTTGAATTTATTACGCGGTATACATAACACTCTACAATGAATATTATATCTTACCACGAAACATAGATATGAAATGCGACATCTCGTTTTAAGAAGCATTAGAACTCCATTGCTGCGATACGTATACATCTGCAAACGGTATTTCCTAGCATGTAAGTGCCGCATTTACATTCCTTTGAAGTTAATACGAGGTATACATGACTCTTCGCAATGAATATTATATCTTATCTCGAAACATAGATGTGAGATGCGATATCGCGTTTTAAGAAGCATTAGAACTCTATTGCTACGATACGTAGACATCTGCAAACGCTATTTCCTAGCATGGAAGTGTCGCATTTACATTCGTTTGAAGTGAATACGAGGTATATATGACACATCGCAATGAATATTATATCTTATCATGAAACATAGGAGTGAGATGCGATATGGCATTTTAAGAATCATTAGAACTCTATTGTTTCGACACATAGTCATCTGGAAACGCTATTTCCTAGCAAGGAAGTGTCGCATTTACATTCTTTTGAAGTGACTACGGGGTATACATAACACTCCATAATGAATATTATATCTTAACATGAAACATAGCAGTGAGATGCGAAATCGCATTTTTAGAAGCATTAGAACTCTATTGCTACGATACGTAGACATCTGCAAACGCTATTTCCTAGCATGGAAGTGTCGCATCTACATTCTTTTGAAGTGAATACGAGGTATACATGACAATTCGCAATGAATATTATACCTTATCGTGAAACATAGAAGAGAGATGCGATATCGCGTTTTAGGAAGCATTAGAACTCTACTGCTACGATACGTAGACATCTGCAAAGGCTATTTCCTAGCATGGAAGGGTCGCATTTACATTCTTTTGAAGTGAGTACGAGGTATACATGACACTTCGCAATGAATATTATATCTGAACATGAAACATAGAAGTGAGATGCAACATCTCGTTTTAAGAAGCATTAGAACTCTATTGCTACGATACTTAGGCATCTGCAAACGCTATTTCCTAGCATGGAAGTGTCGCATTTACATTCTTTTGAAGATAATACGAGGTATACATAACATTCCGCAATGAATATTATATCTTATTACGAAACATAGAAATAAAATACGACTTCTCGTTTTAAGAAGCATTATAACTCTGTTGCTACGATACGTAGACATCTGCAAACAATATTTCCTAGCAAGGAAGTGTCGCATTTACATTCTTTTGAAGTGAAAACGAGGTATACATAACATTACACAATGAATATTATATCTTATTACGAAACATAGGAATGAAATACGACATCTCGTTTTAAGAAGCATTAGTACTCTATTGCTAATATACGTAGACATCTGCAAACAATATTTCCTAGCAAGGAAATGTCGCACTTTGATGCCATTGAAGTGTATACGAGGTATACATAACATTACACAATGAATATTATATCTTATTACGAAACATAGGAATGAAATACGACATCTCGTTTTAAGAAGCATTAGTACTCTATTGCTAATATACGTAGACATCTGCAAACAATATTTCCTAGCAAGGAAATGTCGCAATTACATTCCATTGAAGTGAATACGAGGTATACATAACATTACACAATGAATATTATATCTTATTACGAAACATAGAAATGAAATACGATATCTCGTTTTAAGAAGCATTAGTACTCTATTGCTGTGATACGTAGATATCTGCAAACAATATTTCCTAGCATGTGAGTGTCGCATTTACATTCTTTTGAAGTGAATACGAGTTATACATGACACTTCGCAATGAATATTATATCTTATCATGAAACATAGAAGTGAGATGCGATATCGCGTTTTAAGAAGCATTAGAACTCTATTGCTACGATACGTAGACATCTGCAAACAATATTTCCTAGCAAGGAAGTGTAGCATTTACATTCTTTTCAAGTGAATACGAGGTATACATAACACTCCACAATGAATATTATATCCTTTCACGAAACATAGAAATGAAATGCGACATCTTGTTTTAAGAAGCATTAGAACTTTATTGCTACGATACGTAGACATCTGCAAACGCTATTTCCTAGCATGGAAGTGTCGCATTTACATTCATTTGAAGTGAATACGAGGTATACATAACACTTCGCAATGAATATTATATCTTATCTCGAAACATTGAAGTGAGATGCGATATCGCGTTTTAAGAAGCATTATAACTCTATTGCTGCGATACGTAGACATATTGAAACGCTATTCCCTAGCATGGAACGGTCGCATTTACATACTTTTGAAGTGAATACGAGGTATACATAACACTCTACCATGTATATTATATCTTATCACGAAACATAGAAATGAAATGTGACATCTCGTTTTAAGAAGCATTAGAACTCTATTGCTACAATACGTGGACATCTGCAAACGCTATTTCCTAGCATGTAAGTGTCGCATTTACGTTCTTTTGGAGCGAATACGAGGTATACATGACACATCGCAATGATTATTATATCTTACCACGAAACATAGATATGAAATGCGACATCTCGTTTTAAGAAGCATTAGAACTCTATTGCTGCGATACGTAGACATCTGCAAACAATATTTCCTAGCATGTGAGTGTCGCATTTACATTCTTTTGAAGTGAGTACGAGGTATACATGACACTTCGCAATGAATATTATATCTTATCATGAAACATAGGTATGAGGTGCTATATCGCATTTTAAGAAGCATTAGAACCCTATTGCTACGATACGTAGACATCTGCAAACGCCACTTCCTAGCATGGAAGTGTCGCATTTACATTCTTTTGAAGTGAATACGAGGTATACATGACACTTCGCAAAGAATATTATATCTTATCATGAAACATGGAAGTGAGATGCGATATCGCGTTCTAAGAAGCATTAGAACTCTATTGCTACGATACGTAGACATCTGCAAAGGCTATTTCCTAGCATGGAAGGGTCGCATTTACATTCTTTTGAAGTGAGTACGAGGCATACATAGCAATCCATAATGAATATTATATCTTATCATGAAATATAGCAGTGAGATGCGATATCGCGTTATAAGAAGTATTAGAACTCTATTGCTACGATACGTAGACATCTGCAAACGCTATTTCCTAGCATGGAAGTGTCGCATCTACATTCTTTTGACGTGAATACGAGGTATACATGACAATTCGCAATGAATATTATACCTTATCATGAAACATAGAAGAGAGATGCGATATCGCGTCTTAGGAAGCATTAGAACTCTATTGCTACGATACGTAGACATCTGCAAACGCTATTTCCTAGCATGTAAGTGTCGCATTTACATTCTTTTGAAGTGAATACGAGGTATACATGACACTTCGCAATGAATATTATATCTTATCTCGAAACATTGAAGTGAGATGCGATATCGCGATTTAAGGAGCACTAGAACTCTATTGCTACGATGCGTAGACATCTGCAAATGTTATTTCCTAGCAAGGAAGTGTCGCATTTACATTATTTTGAAGTGAATACGAGGTATACATAACAGTCCACAATGAATATTACATCTTATCACGAAACATAGAAATGAAATGCGACATCTCGTTTTAAGTAGCATTAGAACTCTATTGCAACGATACGTATAAATCTGCAAACGCTATTTCCTAGCATGGAAATGACGCACTTACATTCCATTAAAGCGAATACGAGGTATACATAACATTACACAATGCATATTATATCCTATTACGAAACATAGAAATGAAATACGACATCTCGTTTTAAGAAGCATTAGTACTCTATTGCTGTGATACGTAGACATCTGCAAACAATATTTCCTAGCATGTGAGTGTCGCATTTACATTCTTTTGAAGTGAGTACGAGGTATACATGACACTTCGCAATGAATATTATATCTTATCATGAAACATAGGTATGAGGTGCTATATCGCATTTTAAGAAGCATTAGAACCCTATTGCTACGATACGTAGACATCTGCAAACGCCACTTCCTAGCATGGAAGTGTCGCATTTACATTCTTTTGAAGTGAATACGAGGTATACATGACACTTCGCAAAGAATATTATATCTTATCATGAAACATGGAAGTGAGATGCGATGTCGCGTTCTAAGAAGCATTAGAACTCTATTGCTACGATACGTAGACATCTGCAAAGGCTATTTCCTAGCATGGAAGGGTCGCATTTACATTCTTTTGAAGTGAGTACGAGGTATACATAGCAATCCATAATGAATATTATATCTTATCATGAAATATAGCAGTGAGATGCGATATCGCGTCTTAGGAAGCATTAGAACTCTATTGCTACGATACGTAGACATCTGCAAACCCTAGTTCCTAGCAAGGAAGTGTCGCATTTACATTCATTTGAAGTGTTACGAGGTATACATGACACTTCGCAATGAATATAATATCTTATCATGAAACATAGAAGTGAGATGCGATATGGCATTTTAAGAATCATTAGAACTCTATTGTTTCGACACGTAGTCATCTGGTAACGCCATTTCCTAGCAAGGAAGTGTCGCATTTACATTCTTTTGAAGTGAATACGAGGTATACATGACACTTCGCAAAGAATATTATATCTTATCATGAAACATGGAAGTGAGATGCGATATCGCGTTCTAAGAAGCATTAGAACTCTATTGCTACGATACGTAGACATCTGCAAAAGCTATTTCCTAGCATGGAAGGGTCGCATTTATATTCTTTTGAAGTGAGTACGAGGTATACATAGCAATCCATAATGAATATTATATCTTATCATGAAATATAGCAGTGAGATGCGATATCGCGTTCTAAGAAGTATAAGAACTCTATTGCTACGATACGTAGACATATGGAAACGCTATTCCCTAACATGGAAGTGTCGCATTTACATTCTTTGGAAGTGAATACGAGATATACATGACACTTCGCAATGAATATTATATGTTATCATGAAACATTGGAGTGAGATGCGATATCGCGTTTTAAGAAGCTTTAGAACTCTATTGCTGCGATACCTAGACATCTGCAAACGCTATTACCTAGCATGGATGTGTCGCATTTACATTCTTTTGAAGTGAATACGATGTGTACATAACACTTCGCAATGAATATTTTATCTTATCATGAAACATAGAAGTGAGATGCGATATCGCGTTTTAAGAAGCATTAGAACTCTATTGCTACGATACGTAGACATCTGCAAACGCTACTTCCTAGCATGGAAGTGTCGCATTTACATTCTTTTGAAGTGAATACGAGATATACGTGGCACTTCGCAATGAATATTATATCTTATCATGATACATAGGAATGAGGTGCTATATCGCGCTTTGAGAAGCATTAGAACTCTATTGCTAATATACGTAGACATCTGCAAACAATATTTCCTAGCAAGGAAATGTCGCACTTACATTCCATTGAAGTGTATACGAGGTATACATAACATTACACAATGAATATTATATCTTATTACGAAACATAGAAATGAAATACGACATTTCGTTTTAAGAAGCATTAGTACTCTATTGCTAATATACGTAGACATCTGCAAACAATATTTCCTAGCAAGGAAATGTCGCAATTGCATTCCATTGAAGTGAATACGAGGTATACATAACATTACACAATGAATATTATATCTTATTACGAGACATAGAAATGAGATGCGACATCTCGTATTAAGAAGCATTAGAACTCTATTGCTACGATACGTAGACTTCTGCAAACGCTATTTCCTAGCATGGAAGTGTCGCATTTACATTCTTCTGATGTGAATACGAGATATACATGACACTTCGAAATGAATATTATATCTTATCATGAAACATAGAAATGGGATGCGATATCGCTATTTAAGAAACATTAGAACTCTATTGCTTCGATACGTAGACATCTGGGAACGCTATTTCCTTGAAAGGAAGTGGCGCATTTACATTCATTTGAAGTGAATACGAGGTATACATAACACTCTACCATGTATATTATATCTTATCACGAAACATAGAAATGAAATATGACATCTCGTTTTAAGAAGCATTAGAACTCTATTGCTACGATACGTGGACATCTGCAAACGCTATTTCCTATCATGTAAGTGTCGCATTTACATTCTTTTGAAGTGAATGCGAGGTATACATGACACATCGCAATGATTATTATATCTTATCATGAAACATAGGTGTGAGATACGATATCGCGTTTTAAGAAGCATTAGATCTCCCTTGCTACGATACGTAGACATCTGCAAACGCTATTTCCTAGCATGGAAGTGTGGCATTTACATTCTTTTGAAGTGAATACGAGGTATACATGACACTTCGCAATTAATATTATATCTTATCATGAAACATAGGAGTGAGATGCGATATGGCATTTTAGGAATCATTAGAACTCTATTGTTTCGACACGTAGTCATCTGGAAACGCTATTTCTTTGCAAGGAAGTGTCGCATTTACATTCTTTTGAAGTGACTACGGGGTATACATAACACTCCATAATGAATATTATATCTTAACATGAAACATAGCAGTGAGATGCGATATCGCGTTTTAAGAAGCATTAGAACTCTATTGCTACGATACGTAGACATCTGCAAACGCTATTTCCTAGCATGTAAGTGTCGCATCTACATTCCTTTGAAGTGAATACGAGGTATACATGACAATTCGCAATGAATATTATACCTTATCATGAAACATAGAAGAGAGATGCGATATCGCGTTTTAGGAAGCATTAGAACTCTACTGCTACGATACGTAGACATCTGCAAAGGCTATTTCCTAGCATGGAAGGGTCGCATTTACATTCTTTTGAAGTGAGTACGAGGTATACATGACACTTCGCAATGAATATTATATCTTATCATGAAACATGGAAATGCGATGCGACATCTCGTTTTAAGATGTATTAGAACTCTATTATTTCCATACGTAGTCGTCTGGAAACGCAATTTCCTAGCAAGGAAGTGTCGCACTTACATCCTTTTGAAGTGAATACGAAGTATACATAACACTTCGCACTGAATATTATATCTTATCATGAAACATAGAAATGAGATGCGATATCGCGTTCTAAGAAGCATTAGAACTCTATTGCTGCGATACGTAGACATCTGCAAATGCTATTTCCTAGCATGTAAGTGTCGCATTTATATTCTGTTGAAGTGAATACGAGGTAATCATGACACTTCGCAATGAATATTATATCTTATCATGAAACATGGAAGTGAGATGCGATATCGCGTTTTAAGAAGCATTAGAACTCTATTGCTACGATACGTAGACATCTGCAAACGCTATTTCCTAGCATGGAAGTGTCGCATTTACATTCTTTTGTAGTGAATACGAAGTATACATGACACTTCGCAATGAATATTATATCTTATCATGAAACATAGAAGTGAGTTGCGATATCGCGTTTTAGGAAGCATTAGAACTCTTTTGCTACGATATGTAGACATCTGCAAACGCTACTTCCTAGCATGGAAGTGTCGCATTTACATTCTTTTGAAGTGAATACGAGATATACATGACACTTCGCAATGAATATTATGTCTTATCATGATACATAGGAATGAGGTGCTATATCGCGCTTTGAGAAGCATTAGAACTCTATTGCTAATATACGTAGACATCTGCAAACAATATTTCCTAGCAAGGAAATGTCGCACTTACATTCCATTGAAGTGTATACGAGGTATACATAACATTACACAATGAATATTATATCTTATTACGAAACATAGAAATGAAATACGACATCTCGTTTTAAGAAGCACTAGTACTCTATTGCTAATATACGTAGACATCTGCAAACAATATTTCCTAGCAAGGAAATGTCGCAATTACATTCCATTGAAGTGAATACGAGGTATACATAACATTACACAATGAATATTATATCTTATTACGAAACATAGAAATGAGATGCGACATCTCGTATTAAGAAGCATTAGAACTCTATTGCTACGATACGTAGACATCTGCAAATGCTTTTTCCTAGCATGGAAGTGTCGCATCTACATTCTTTTGAAGTGAATACGAAGTATACATGACAATTCGCAATGAATATTATACCTTATCATGAAACATAGAAGAGAGATGCGATATCGCGTCTTAGGAAGCATTAGAACTCTATTGCTACGATACGTAGACATCTGCAAACGCTACTTCCTAGCATGGAGGTGTCGCATTTACATTTTTTGGAAGTGAATACGAGATATACATGACACATCGCAATGAATATTATATGTTATCATGAAACATTGGAGTGAGATGCGATATCGCGTTTTAAGAAGCATTAGAACTCTATTGCTACGATACCTAGACATCTGCAAACGCTATTTCCTAGCATGGATGTGTCGCATTTACATTCTTTTGAAGTGAATACGATGTGTACATAACACTTCGCAATGAATATTTTATCTTATCATGAAACATAGAAGTGAGATGCGATATCGCGTTTTAAGAAGCATTAGAACTCTATTGCTACGATACGTAGACATCTGCAAACGCTATTTCCTAGCATGGAAGTGTCGCATTTACATTCTTTTGTAGTGAATACGAGGTATACATGACACTTCGCAATGAATATTATATCTTATCATGAAACATAGAAGTGAGATGCGATATCGCGTTTTAGGAAGCATTAGAAATCTTTTGCTACGATATGTAGGCATCTGCAAACGGTACTTCCTAGCATGGAAGTGTCGCATTTACATTCTTTTGAAGTGAATACGAGATATACGTGACACTTCGCAATGAATATTATATCTTATCATGATACATAGGAATGAGGTGCTATATCGCGCTTTGAGAAGCTTTAGAACTCTATTGCTAATATACGTAGACATCTGCAAACAATATTTCCTAGCAAGGAAATGTCGCACTTACATTCCATTGAAGTGTATACGAGGTATACATAACATTACACAATGAATATTATATCTTATTACGAAACATAGAAATGAAATACGACATCTCGTTTTAAGAAGCATTAGTACTCTATTGCTAATATACGTAGACATCTGCAAACAATATTTCCTAGCAAGGAAATGTCGCAATTACATTCCATTGAAGTGAATACGAGGTATACATAACATTACACAATGAATATTATATCTTATTACGAAACATAGAAATGAGATGCGACATCTCGTATTAAGAAGCATTAGAACTCTATTGCTACGATACGTAGACATCTGCAAACGCTATTTCCTAGCATGGAAGTGTCGCATTTACATTCTTTTGTAGTGAATACGAAGTATACATGACACTTCGCAATGAATATTATATCTTATCATGAAACATAGAAGTGAGATGCGATATCGCGTTTTAGGAAGCATTAGAAATCTTTTGCTACGATATGTAGACATCTGCAAACGCTACTTCCTAGCATGGAAGTGTCGCATTTACATTCTTTTGAAGTGAATACGAGATATACGTGGCACTTCGCAATGAATATTATATCTTATCATGATACATAGGAATGAGGTGCTATATCGCGCTTTGAGAAGCATTAGAACTCTATTGCTAATATACGTAGACATCTGCAAACAATATTTCCTAGCAAGGAAATGTCGCACTTACATTCCATTGAAGTGTATACGAGGTATACATAACATTACACAATGAATATTATATCTTATTACGAAACATAGAAATGAAATACGACATTTCGTTTTAAGAAGCATTAGTACTCTATTGCTAATATACGTAGACATCTGCAAACAATATTTCCTAGCAAGGAAATGTCGCAATTGCATTCCATTGAAGTGAATACGAGGTATACATAACATTACACAATGAATATTATATCTTATTACGAGACATAGAAATGAGATGCGACATCTCGTATTAAGAAGCATTAGAACACTATTGCTACGATACGTAGACTTCTGCAAACGCTATTTCCTAGCATGGAAGTGTCGCATTTACATTCTTCTGATGTGAATACGAGATATACATGACACTTCGAAATGAATATTATATCTTATCATGAAACATAGAAATGGGATGCGATATCGCTATTTAAGAAACATTAGAACTCTATTGCTTCGATACGTAGACATCTGGGAACGCTATTTCCTTGAAAGGAAGTGGCGCATTTACATTCATTTGAAGTGAATACGAGGTATACATAACACTCTACCATGTATATTATATCTTATCACGAAACATAGAAATGAAATATGACATCTCGTTTTAAGAAGCATTAGAACTCTATTGCTACGATACGTGGACATCTGCAAACGCTATTTCCTATCATGTAAGTGTCGCATTTACATTCTTTTGAAGTGAATGCGAGGTATACATGACACATCGCAATGATTATTATATCTTATCATGAAACATAGGTGTGAGATACGATATCGCGTTTTAAGAAGCATTAGATCTCCCTTGCTACGATACGTAGACATCTGCAAACGCTATTTCCTAGCATGGAAGTGTGGCATTTACATTCTTTTGAAGTGAATACGAGGTATACATGACACTTCGCAATTAATATTATATCTTATCATGAAACATAGGAGTGAGATGCGATATGGCATTTTAGGAATCATTAGAACTCTATTGTTTCGACACGTAGTCATCTGGAAACGCTATTTCTTTGCAAGGAAGTGTCGCATTTACATTCTTTTGAAGTGACTACGGGGTATACATAACACTCCATAATGAATATTATATCTTAACATGAAACATAGCAGTGAGATGCGATATCGCGTTTTAAGAAGCATTAGAACTCTATTGCTACGATACGTAGACATCTGCAAACGCTATTTCCTAGCATGTAAGTGTCGCATCTACATTCCTTTGAAGTGAATACGAGGTATACATGACAATTCGCAATGAATATTATACCTTATCATGAAACATAGAAGAGAGATGCGATATCGCGTTTTAGGAAGCATTAGAACTCTACTGCTACGATACGTAGACATCTGCAAAGGCTATTTCCTAGCATGGAAGGGTCGCATTTACATTCTTTTGAAGTGAGTACGAGGTATACATGACACTTCGCAATGAATATTATATCTTATCATGAAACATGGAAATGCGATGCGACATCTCGTTTTAAGATGTATTAGAACTCTATTATTTCCATACGTAGTCGTCTGGAAACGCAATTTCCTAGCAAGGAAGTGTCGCACTTACATCCTTTTGAAGTGAATACGAAGTATACATAACACTTCGCACTGAATATTATATCTTATCATGAAACATAGAAATGAGATGCGATATCGCGTTCTAAGAAGCATTAGAACTCTATTGCTGCGATACGTAGACATCTGCAAATGCTATTTCCTAGCATGTAAGTGTCGCATTTATATTCTGTTGAAGTGAATACGAGGTAATCATGACACTTCGCAATGAATATTATATCTTATCATGAAACATGGAAGTGAGATGCGATATCGCGTTTTAAGAAGCATTAGAACTCTATTGCTACGATACGTAGACATCTGCAAACGCTATTTCCTAGCATGGAAGTGTCGCATTTACATTCTTTTGTAGTGAATACGAAGTATACATGACACTTCGCAATGAATATTATATCTTATCATGAAACATAGAAGTGAGTTGCGATATCGCGTTTTAGGAAGCATTAGAACTCTTTTGCTACGATATGTAGACATCTGCAAACGCTACTTCCTAGCATGGAAGTGTCGCATTTACATTCTTTTGAAGTGAATACGAGATATACATGACACTTCGCAATGAATATTATGTCTTATCATGATACATAGGAATGAGGTGCTATATCGCGCTTTGAGAAGCATTAGAACTCTATTGCTAATATACGTAGACATCTGCAAACAATATTTCCTAGCAAGGAAATGTCGCACTTACATTCCATTGAAGTGTATACGAGGTATACATAACATTACACAATGAATATTATATCTTATTACGAAACATAGAAATGAAATACGACATCTCGTTTTAAGAAGCACTAGTACTCTATTGCTAATATACGTAGACATCTGCAAACAATATTTCCTAGCAAGGAAATGTCGCAATTACATTCCATTGAAGTGAATACGAGGTATACATAACATTACACAATGAATATTATATCTTATTACGAAACATAGAAATGAGATGCGACATCTCGTATTAAGAAGCATTAGAACTCTATTGCTACGATACGTAGACATCTGCAAATGCTTTTTCCTAGCATGGAAGTGTCGCATCTACATTCTTTTGAAGTGAATACGAAGTATACATGACAATTCGCAATGAATATTATACCTTATCATGAAACATAGAAGAGAGATGCGATATCGCGTCTTAGGAAGCATTAGAACTCTATTGCTACGATACGTAGACATCTGCAAACGCTACTTCCTAGCATGGAGGTGTCGCATTTACATTTTTTGGAAGTGAATACGAGATATACATGACACATCGCAATGAATATTATATGTTATCATGAAACATTGGAGTGAGATGCGATATCGCGTTTTAAGAAGCATTAGAACTCTATTGCTACGATACCTAGACATCTGCAAACGCTATTTCCTAGCATGGATGTGTCGCATTTACATTCTTTTGAAGTGAATACGATGTGTACATAACACTTCGCAATGAATATTTTATCTTATCATGAAACATAGAAGTGAGATGCGATATCGCGTTTTAAGAAGCATTAGAACTCTATTGCTACGATACGTAGACATCTGCAAACGCTATTTCCTAGCATGGAAGTGTCGCATTTACATTCTTTTGTAGTGAATACGAGGTATACATGACACTTCGCAATGAATATTATATCTTATCATGAAACATAGAAGTGAGATGCGATATCGCGTTTTAGGAAGCATTAGAAATCTTTTGCTACGATATGTAGGCATCTGCAAACGGTACTTCCTAGCATGGAAGTGTCGCATTTACATTCTTTTGAAGTGAATACGAGATATACGTGACACTTCGCAATGAATATTATATCTTATCATGATACATAGGAATGAGGTGCTATATCGCGCTTTGAGAAGCTTTAGAACTCTATTGCTAATATACGTAGACATCTGCAAACAATATTTCCTAGCAAGGAAATGTCGCACTTACATTCCATTGAAGTGTATACGAGGTATACATAACATTACACAATGAATATTATATCTTATTACGAAACATAGAAATGAAATACGACATCTCGTTTTAAGAAGCATTAGTACTCTATTGCTAATATACGTAGACATCTGCAAACAATATTTCCTAGCAAGGAAATGTCGCAATTACATTCCATTGAAGTGAATACGAGGTATACATAACATTACACAATGAATATTATATCTTATTACGAAACATAGAAATGAGATGCGACATCTCGTATTAAGAAGCATTAGAACTCTATTGCTACGATACGTAGACATCTGCAAACGCTATTTCCTAGCATGGAAGTGTCGCATTTACATTCTTTTGTAGTGAATACGAAGTATACATGACACTTCGCAATGAATATTATATCTTATCATGAAATATAGAAGTGAGATGCGATATCGCGTTTTAGGAAGCATTAGAAATCTTTTGCTACGATATGTAGACATCTGCAAACGCTACTTCCTAGCATGGAAGTGTCGCATTTACATTCTTTTGAAGTGAATACGAGATATACGTGGCACTTCGCAATGAATATTATATCTTATCATGATACATAGGAATGAGGTGCTATATCGCGCTTTGAGAAGCATTAGAACTCTATTGCTAATATACGTAGACATCTGCAAACAATATTTCCTAGCAAGGAAATGTCGCACTTACATTCCATTGAAGTGTATACGAGGTATACATAACATTACACAATGAATATTATATCTTATTACGAAACATAGAAATGAAATACGACATCTCGTTTTAAGAAGCTTTAGTACTCTATTGCTAATATACGTAGACATCTGCAAACAATATTTCCTAGCAAGGAAATGTCGCAATTGCATTCCATTGAAGTGAATACGAGGTATACATAACATTACACAATGAATATTATATCTTATTACGAAACATAGAAATGAGATGCGACATCTCGTATTAAGAAGCATTAGAACTCTATTGCTACGATACGTAGACATCTGCAAACGCTATTTCCTAGCATGGAAGTGTCGCATTTACATTCTTCTGATGTGAATACGAGATATACATGACACTTCGCAATGAATATTATATCTTATCATGAAACATAGAAATGGGATGCGATATCGCTATTTAAGAAACATTAGAACTCTATTGCTTCGATACGTAGACATCTGGGAACGCTATTTCCTTGAAAGGAAGTGGCGCATTTACATTCATTTGAAGTGAATACGAGGTATACATAACACTCTACCATGTATATTATATCTTATCACGAAACATAGAAATGAAATATGACATCTCGTTTTAAGAAGCATTAGAACTCTATTGCTACGATACGTGGACATCTGCAAACGCTATTTCCTAGCATGTAAGTGTCGCATTTACATTCTTTTGAAGTGAATGCGAGGTATACATGACACATCGCAATGATTATTATATCTTATCATGAAACATAGGTGTGAGATACGATATCGCGTTTTAAGAAGCATTAGATCTCCCTTGCTACGATACGTAGACATCTGCAAACGCTATTTCCTAGCATGGAAGTGTGGCATTTACATTCTTTTGAAGTGAATACGAGGTATACATGACACTTCGCAATTAATATTATATCTTATCATGAAACATAGGAGTGAGATGCGATATGGCATTTTAAGAATCATTAGAACTCTATTGTTTCGACACGTAGTCATCTGGAAACGCTATTTCTTAGCAAGGAAGTGTCGCATTTACATTCTTTTGAAGTGACTACGGGGTATACATAACACTCCATAATGAATATTATATCTTAACATGAAACATAGCAGTGAGATGCGATATCGCGTTTTAAGAAGCATTAGAACTCTATTGCTACGATACGTAGACATCTGCAAACGCTATTTCCTAGCATGGAAGTGTCGCATCTACATTCCTTTGAAGTGAATACGAGGTATACATGACAATTCGCAATGAATATTATACCTTATCATGAAACATAGAAGAGAGATGCGATATCGCGTTTTAGGAAGCATTAGAACTCTACTGCTACGATACGTAGACATCTGCAAAGGCTATTTCCTAGCATGGAAGGGTCGCATTTACATTCTTTTGAAGTGAGTACGAGGTATACATGACACTTCGCAATGAATATTATATCTGAACATGAAACATAGAAGTGAGATGCGATATCGCGTTCTAAGAAGCATTAGAACCCTATTGCTACGGTACGTAGACATCTGCAAACACTATTTCCTAGCATGGAAGTGTCGCATTTACATTCTTTTGAAGTGAGTACGAGGTATACATGACACTTCGCAATGAATATTATACCTTATCATGAAACATAGAAGAGATATGCGATATCGCGTTTTAGTAAGCATTAGAACTCTATTGCTGCGATACGTAGACATCTGCAAACGCTATTTCCTAGCATTACACTTACAATCCACTTACATTCCACTGAAGTGAATACGAGGTATACATAACACTCCACAATGAATATTATATCTTATCACGAAACATAGAAATGAAATGCGGCATCTCGTTTTAAGACGCATTAGGACTCTATTGCTACGATACGTAGACATCTGCAAACGCTATTTCCTAGCATGGAAGTGTCATATTAACATTCTTTTGAAGTGAATACGAGGTATACATGACACTTCGCAATGAATATTATATCTTATCATGAAACATAGAAGTGAGATGCGATATCGCGTTCTAAGAAGCATTAGAACTCTATTGCTACGATACGTAGACATCTGCAAACGCTATTTCCTAGCATGGAAGGGTCGCATTTACACTCTTTTGAAGTGAGTACGAGGCATACATAACACTCCATAATGAATATTATATCTTTTCATGAAACATAGCGGTACGATGCGATATCGCGTTTTAAGGAGCATTAGAAATCTATTGCTACGATACGTAGACATCTGCAAACGCTATTTCCTAGCATGGAAGTGTCGCATTTACATTCGTTTGAAGTGAATACGAGATATACATGACACTTCGCAATGAATATTATATCTTATCATAAAACATAGGAATGAGGTGCTATATCGCGTTTTGAGAAACATTAGAACTCGATTGCTACGATACGTAGACATCTGCAAACGCTATTTCCTAGCATGGAAGTGTCGCATTTACATTTTGTTTGAAGTGAATACGAGACATACATGACACTTCGCAATGAATATTATATCTTATCATGAAACATAGGAATGAGGTGCTATATCGTGTTTTGGGAAGCATTAGAACTCTATTGCTAATATATGTGGACATCTGCAAACTCTATTTCCTAGCAAGGAAATTTCGCACTTACATTCCACTGAAGTGAATACGAGGTATACATAACATTACACAATGAATATTATATCTAATTACGAAACATAGAAATGAAATACGACATCTCGTTTTAAGAAGCATTAGTACTCTATTGCTGTGATGCGTAGACATCTGCAAACAATATTTCCTAGCAAGGAAGTGTCGCATTTACATTCTTGTGAAGTGAAATCGAGGTATACATGACACTTCGCAATGAATATTATATCTTGTCATGATACATAGAAGTGAGATGCGATATCGCGTTTTAAGAAGCATTAGAACCCTATTGCTACGATACGTAGACATCTGCAAACGCTACTTCCTAGCATGGAAGTGTCGCATTTACATTCACTTGAAGTGAATACGAGGTATACATGACACTTCACAATGA
The DNA here is from genome assembly GCF_050948175.1 of Xylocopa sonorina. Classification (NCBI taxonomy): domain Eukaryota; kingdom Metazoa; phylum Arthropoda; class Insecta; order Hymenoptera; family Apidae; genus Xylocopa; species Xylocopa sonorina. The sequence goes on from NW_027490292.1 coordinate 371,638, forward strand.
ATATTATATCTTATCACGGAACATAGAAATGAAATGAGGCATCTCGTTTCAAGAAGCATTAGAACTCTATTGCTACGATACGTAGACATCTGCAAACGCTATTTCCTAGCATGGAAGTGTCATATTTACATTCTTTTGAAGTGAATACGAGGTATACATGACGCATCGCAATGAATATCATATCTTCTCATGAAACATAGCAGTGAGTTGCGATATCGCGTTTTAAGAAGCATTAGAACTCTATTGCTACGATACGTAGACACTTGCAAAGGCTATTCACTAGCATGGAAGGGTCGCATTTCCATTCTTTTGAAGTGAGTACGAGGTATACATATCACTCCATAATGAATATTATATCTTATCATGAAACATAGCAGTGAGATCCGATATCGCGTTTTAAGAAGCATTAGAACACTATTGCTGCGATACGTAGACATCTGCAAACGCTATTTCCTAGCAAGGAAGTGTCGCATTTACATTCTTGTGAAGTGAAATCGAGGTATACATGACACTTCGCAATGAATATTATATCTTATCATGAAACATAGAAGTGAGATGCGATATGGCATTTTAAGAAGCATTAGAACCCTATTGCTACGATACGTAGACATCTGCAAACGCCACTTCCTAGCATGGAAGTGTCGCATTTACATTCTTTTGAAGTGAATACGAGATATACATGACACTTCGCAATGAATATTATATGTTATCATGAACCATTGGAATGAGATGCGATATCGCGTTTTAAGAAGCATTAGAACTCTATTGCTACGATACCTAGACATCTGCAAACGCTATTTCCTAGCATGGATGTGTCGCATTTACATTCTTTTGAAGTGAATACGAAGTGTACATAACACATCGCAATGAATATTTTATCTTATCATGAAACATAGAAGTGAGATGCGATATCGCGTTTTAAGAAGCATTAGAAATCTATTGCTACGATACGTAGACATCTGCAAACGCTATTTCCTAGCATGGAAGTGTCGCATCTACATTCTTTTGAAGTGAATACGAAGTATACATGACAATTCGCAATGAATATTATACCTTATCATGAAACATAGAAGAGAGATGCGATATCGCGTCTTAGGAAGCATTAGAACTCTATTGCTACGATACGTAGACATCTGCAAACGCTATTTCCTAGCATGGAAGTGACTTATTTACGTTTTTTTGAAGTGAATACGAGGTATACATGACACTTCGCAATGAATATTATATCTTATCGTGAAACATAGAAGTGAGATGCGATATCGCGTTCTAAGAAGCATTAGAAATCTATTGCTACGATACGTAGACATATGGAAATGTTATTCCCTAGCATGGAAGTGTCGCATTTACATTCTTTTGAAGTGAATACGAGATATACATGACACTTCGCAATGAATATTATATGTTATCATGAAACATTGGAGTGAGATGCGATATCGCGTTTTAAGAAGCATTAGAACTCTATTGCTACGATACCTAGACATCTGCAAACGCTATTTCCTAGCATGGATGTGTCGCATTTACATTCTTTTGAAGTGAATACGAAGTGTACATAACACTTCGCAATGAATATTTTATCTTATCATGAAACATAGAAGTGAGATGCGATATCGCGTTTTAAGAAGCATTAGAAATCTATTGCTACGATACGTAGACATCTGCAAACGCTATTTCCTAGCATGGAAGTGTCGCATTTACATTCTTTTGAAGTGAATACGAGGTATACATGACACTTCGCAATTAATATTATATCTTATCATGAAACATAGGAGTGAGATGCGATATGGCATTTTAAGAATCATTAGAACTCTATTGTTTCGACACGTAGTCATCTGGAAACGCTATTTCTTAGCAAGGAAGTGTCGCATTTACATTCTTTTGAAGTGACTACGGGGTATACATAACACTCCATAATGAATATTATATCTTAACATGAAACATAGCAGTGAGATGCGATATCGCGTTTTAAGAAGCATTAGAACTCTATTGCTACGATACGTAGACATCTGCAAACGCTATTTCCTAGCATGGAAGTGTCGCATCTACATTCTTTTGAAGTGAATACGAGGTATACATGACAATTCGCAATGAATATTATACCTTATCATGAAACATAGAAGAGAGATGCGATATCGCGTTTTAGGAAGCATTAGAACTCTACTGCTACGATACGTAGACATCTGCAAAGGCTATTTCCTAGCATGGAAGGGTCGCATTTACGTTCTTTTGAAGTGAGTACGAGGTATACATGACACTTCGCAATGAATATTATATCTGAACATGAAACATAGAAGTGAGATGCAACATCTCGTTTTAAGAAGCATTAGAACTCTATTGCTACGATACGTAAGCATCTGCAAACGTTATTTCCTAGCATGAAAGTGTCACATTTACATTCTTTTGAAGATAATACGAGGTATACATAACATTCCGCAATGAATATTATATCTTATTACGAAACATAGAAATGAAATACGACTTCTCGTTTTAAGAAGCATTAGAAATCTATTGCTACGTTACGTAGACACCTGCAAACGCTATTTCCTAGCATGGAAGTGTCGCATCTACATTCTTTTGAAGTGAATACGAGGTATACATGACAATTCGCAATGAATATTATACCTCATCATGAAACATAGAAGTGAGATGCGATATCGCGTTCTAAGAAGCATTAGAACTCTATTGCTACGATACGTAGACATCTGCAAACACTGTTTCCTAGCATGGAAGTGTCGCATATACATTTTTTTGAAGTGAATACGAAATATACATGACACTTCGCAATGAATATTATATCTTATCAAGAAACATAGAAGTGAGATGCGATATCGCGTTCTAAGAAGCATTAGAACCCTATTGCTACGGTACGTAGACATCTGCAAACACTATTTCCTACCATGGAAGTGTCGCATTTACATTCTTTTGAAGTGAGTACGAGGTATACATGACACTTCGCAATGAATATTATACCTTATCATGAAACATAGAAGAGATATGCGATATCGCGTTTTAGTAAGCATTAGAACTCTATTGCTGCGATACGTAGACATCTGCAAACGCTATTTCCTAGCATTACACTTACAATCCACTTACATTCCACTGAAGTGAATACGAGGTATACATAACACTCCACAATGAATATTATATCTTATCACGAAACATAGAAATGAAATGCGGCATCTCGTTTTAAGACGCATTGGGACTCTATTGCTACGATACGTAGACATCTGCAAACGCTATTTCGTAGCATGGAAGTGTCATATTAACATTCTTTTGAAGTGAATACGAGGTATACATGACACTTCGCAATGAATATTGTATCTTATCATGAAACATAGAAGTGAGATGCGATATCGCGTTCTAAGAAGCATTAGAACTCTATTGCCTATATACGTAGACATCTGCAAACTCTATTTCCTAGCAAGGAAATTTCGCACTTACATTCCACTGAAGTGAATACGAGGTATACATAACATTACACATTGAATATTATATCTTGTTACGAAACATAGAAATGAAATACGACATCTCGTTTTAAGAAGCATTAGTACTCTATTTCTGTGATACGTAGACATCTGCAAACAATATTTCCTAGCAAGGAAGTGTCGCATTTACATTCTTGTGAAGTGAATACGAGGTATACATGACACTTCGCAATGAATATTATATCTTATCGTGAAACATAGAAGTGAGATGCGATATCGCGTTCTAAGAAGCATTAGAACTCTATTGCTACGATACGTAGACATCTGCAAACGCTATTTCCTAACATGGAAGTGTCTTATTTACGTTCTTTTGAAGTGAATACGAGGTATACATGACACTTCGCAATGAATATTATATCTTATCATGAAACATAGAAGTGAGATGCGATATCGCGTTCTAAGAAGCATTAGAAATCTATTGCTACGATACGTAGACATATGGAAATGTTATTCCCTAGCATGGAAGTGTCGCATTTACATTCTTTTGAAGTGAATACGAGATATACATGACACTTCGCAATGAATATTATATGTTATCATGAAACATTGGAGTGAGATGCGATATCGCGTTTTAAGAAGTATTAGAACTCTATTGCTACGATACCCAGACATCTGCAAACGCTATTTCCTAGCATGGATGTGTCGCATTTACATTCTTTTGAAGTGAATACGAAGTGTACATAACACTTCGCAATGAATATTTTATCTTATCATGAAACATAGAAGTGAGATGCGATATCGCGTTTTAAGAAGCATTAGAAATCTATTGCTACGATACGTAGACATCTGCAAACGCTATTTCCTAGCATGGAAGTGTCGCATTTACATTCTTTTGAAGTGAATACGAGGTATACATGACACTTCGCAATTAATATTATATCTTATCATGAAACATAGGAGTGAGATGCGATATGGCATTTTAGAATCATTAGAACTCTATTGTTTCGACACGTAGTCATCTGGAAACGCTATTTATTAGCAAGGAAGTGTCGCATTTACATTCTTTTGAAGTGACTACGGGGTATACATAACACTCCATAATGAATATTATATCTTAACATGAAACATAGCAGTGAGATGCGATATCGCGTTTTAAGAAGCATTAGAACTCTATTGCTACGATACGTAGACATCTGCAAACGCTATTTCCTAGCATGGAAGTGTCGCATCTACATTCTTTTGAAGTGAATACGAGGTATACATGACAATTCGCAATGAATATTATACCTTATCATGAAACATAGAAGAGAGATGCGATATCGCGTTTTAGGAAGCATTAGAACTCTACTGCTACGATACATAGACATCTGCAAAGGCTATTTCCTAGCATGGAAGGGTCGCATTTACATTCTTTTGAAGTGAGTACGAGGTATACATGACACTTCGCAATGAATATTATATCTGAACATGAAACATAGAAGTGAGATGCAACATCTCGTTTTAAGAAGCATTAGAACTCTATTGCTACGATACGTAAGCATCTGCAAACGCTATTTCCTAGCATGAAAGTGTCGCATGTACATTCTTTTGAAGATAATACGAAGTATACATAACATTCCGCAATGAATATTATATCTTATTACGAAACATAGAAATGAAATACGACTTCTCGTTTTAAGAAGCATTAGAACTCTATTGCTACGTTACGTAGACATCTGCAAACGCTATTTCCTAGCATGGAAGTGTCGCATCTACATTCTTTTGAAGTGAATACGAGGTATACATGACAATTCGCAATGAATATTATACCTCATCATGAAACATAGAAGTGAGATGCGATATCGCGTTCTAAGAAGCATTAGAACTCTATTGCTACGATACGTAGACATCTGCAAACACTGTTTCCTAGCATGGAAGTGTCGCATATACATTTTTTTGAAGTGAATACGAAATATACATGACACTTCGCAATGAATATTATATCTTATCATGAAACATAGAAGTGAGATGCGATATCGCGTTCTAAGAAGCATTAGAACCCTATTGCTACGGTACGTAGACATCTGCAAACGCTATTTCCTAGCATTACACTTACAATCCACTTACATTCCACTGAAGTGAATACGAGGTATACATAACACTCCACAATGAATATTATATCTTATCACGAAACATAGAAATGAAATGCGGCATCTCGTTTTAAGACGCATTAGGACTCTATTGCTACGATACGTAGACATCTGCAAACGCTATTTACTAGCATGGAAGTGTCATATTAACATTCTTTTGAAGTGAATACGAGGTATACATGACACTTCGCAATGAATATTATATCTTATCATGAAACATAGAAGTGAGATGCGATATCGCGTTCTAAGAAGCATTAGAACTCTATTGCTACGATACGTAGACATCTGCAAACGCTATTTCCTAACATGGAAGTGTCTTATTTACGTTCTTTTGAAGTGAATACGAGGTATACACGACACATCGCAATGAATATTATATCTTCTCATGAAACATAGCAGTGAGTTGCGATATCGCGTTTTAAGAAGCATTAGAACTCTATTGCTACGATACGTAGACATTTGCAAAGGCTATTCACTAGCATGGAAGGGTCGCATTTCCATTCTTTTGAAGTGAGTACGAGGTATACATATCACTCCATAATGAATATTATATCTTATCATGAAACATAGCAGTGAGATCCGATATCGCGTTTTAAGAAGCATTAGAAATCTATTGATACGATACGTAGACATATGGAAACGTTATTCCCTAGCATGGAAGTGTCGCATTTACATTCTTTTGAAGTGAATACGAGATATACATGACACTTCGCAATGAATATTATATGTTATCATGAAACATTGGAGTGAGATGCGATATCGCGTTTTAAGAAGCATTAGAACTCTATTGCTACGATACCTAGACATCTGCAAACGCTATTTCCTAGCATGGATGTGTCGCATTTACATTCTTTTGAAGTGAATACGAAGTGTACATAACACTTCGCAATGAATATTTTATCTTATCATGAAACATAGAAGTGAGATGCGATATCGCGTTTTAAGAAGCATTAGAAATCTATTGCTACGATACGTAGACATCTGCAAACGCTATTTCCTAGCATGGAAGTGTCGCATTTACATTCTTTTGTAGTGAATACGAAGCATACATGACACTTCGCAATGAATATTATATCTTATCATGAAACATAGAAGTGAGATGCGATATCGCGTTTTAGGAAGCATTAGAACTCTATTGCTACGATATGAAGACATCTGCAAACGCTACTTCCTAGCATGGAAGTGTCGCATTTACATTCTTTTGAAGTGAATACGAGATATACATGACACTCCGCAATGAATATTATATCTTATCATGATACATAGGAATGAGGTGCTAAATCGCGTTTTGAGAAGCATTAGAACTCTATTGCTAATATACGTAGACATCTGCAAACAATATTTCGTAGCAAGGAAATGTCGCACTTACATTCCATTGAAGTCTATACGAGGTATACATAACATTACACAATGAATATTATATCTTATTACGAAACATAGAAATGAAATACGACATCTCGTTTTAAGAAGCATTAGTACTCTATTGCTGTGATGCGTAGACATCTGCAAAGGCTATTTCCAAGCATGGAAGGGTCGCATTTACATACTTTTGTAGTGAATACGAGCTATACATAACACTCCATAATGAATATTATATCTTGTCATGAAACATAGAAATGAAATACGACTTCTCATTTTAAGAAGCATTAGAACTCTATTGCTACGATACGTAGACATCTGCAAACGCTATTTCCTAGCATGGAAGTGCCGCATTTACATACTTTTGAAGATAATACGAGGTATACATAACATTCCGCAATGAATATTATATCTTATTACGAAGCATAGAAATGAAATATGACTTCTCGTTTTAAGAAGCATTAGAACTCTATTGCTTCGATACGTAGACATCTGGGAACGCTATTTCCTTGAAAGGAAGTGGCGCATTTACAATCATTTGAAGTGAATACGAGGTATACATAACACTCTACCATGTATATTATATCTTATCACGAAACATAGAAATGAAATGTGACATCTCGTTTTAAGAAGCATTAGAACTCTATTGCTACGATACGTGGACATCTGCAAACGCTATTTCCTAGCATGGAAGTGTCGCATCTACATTCTTTTGAAGTGAATACGAGGTATACATGACAATTCGCAATGAATATTATACCTTATCATGAAACATAGAAGATAGATGCGATATCGCGGTTTAGGAAGCATTAGAACTCTACTGCTGCGATACGTAGACATCTGCAAACGCTACTTCCCAGCATGGAAGTGTCGCATTTACATTCTTCTGATGTGAATACGAGATATACATGACACTTCGCAATGAATATTATATCTTATCATGAAACATAGAAATGGGATGCGATATCGCTATTTAAGAAATATTAGAACTCTATTGCTTCGATACGTAGACATCTGGGAACGCTATTTCCTTGAAAGGAAGTGGCGCATTTACAATCATTTGAAGTGAATACGAGGTATACATTACACTCTACCATGTATATTATATCTTATCACGAAACATAGAAATGAAATGTGACATCTCGTTTTAAGAAGCATTAGAACTCTATTGCTACGATACGTGGACATCTGCAAACGCTATTTCCTAGCAAGGAAGTGTCGCATTTACATTCATTTGAAGTGAATACGAGGTATACATAATACTCTACAATGAATATTATATCTTACCAAGAAACATAGAAATGAAAGGCGACATCTCGTTTTATAAAGCATTAGAATTCTATTGCTGCGATACGTAGACATCTGCAAACGCTATTTCCTAGCATGTAAGTGTCGCATTTACATTCTTTTGAAGTGAATAAGAGGTATACATGACACATCGCAATGATTATTATATCTTATCATGAAACATAGGTGTGAGATGCGATATCGCGATTTAAGAAGCATTAGATCTCCCTTGCTACGATACGTAGACATCTGCAAACGCTATTTCCTAGCATGTAAGTGTCGCATTGACATTCTTTTGATGTGAATACGAGGTATACATGACACTTCGCAATGAATATTATATCTTATCATGAAACATAGAAATGCGATGCGACATCTCGTTTTAAGATGTATTAGAACTCTATTATTTCCATACGTAGTCGTCTGGAAACGCAATTTCCTAGCAAGGAAGTGTCGCACTTACATCCTTTTGAAGTGAATACGAAGTATACATAACACTTCGCACTGAATATTATATCTTATCATGAAACATAGAAATGAGATGCGGCATCTCGTTTTAAGAAGCATTAGAACACTATTGTTACGACACGTAGACATCTGCAAACGCTATTTCCTAGCATGGAAGCGTCACATTTACATTCTTGTCATGTGAATACGAAGTATACATGACACTTCGCAATGAATATTATATCTTATCATGAAACATAGATGTGAGATGCGATATCGCGTTCTAAGAAGCATTAGAATTCTATTGCTGCGATACGTAGACATCTGCAAATGCTATTTCCTAGCATGTAAGTGTCGCATTTACATTCTTTTGAAGTGAATACGAGGTATACATGACACTTCGCAATGAATATTATATCTTGCCATGAAACATAGAAGTGAGATGCGATATCGCGTTCTAAGAAGCATTAGAACTATATTGCTACGATACGTAGACATCTGCAAACGCTATTTCCTAGCATGGAAGTGACTTATTTACGTTTTTTTGAAGTGAATACGAGGTATACATGACACTTCGCAATGAATATTATATCTTATCGTGAAACATAGAAGTGAGATGCGATATCGCGTTCTAAGAAGCATTAGAAATCTATTGCTACGATACGTAGACATATGGAAATGTTATTCCCTAGCATGGAAGTGTCGCATTTACATTCTTTTGAAGTGAATACGAGATATACATGACACTTCGCAATGAATATTATATGTTATCATGAAACATTGGAGTGAGATGCGATATCGCGTTTTAAGAAGCATTAGAACTCTATTGCTACGATACCTTGACATCTGCAAACGCTATTTCCTAGCATGGATGTGTCGCATTTACATTCTTTTGAAGTGAATACGAAGTGTACATAACACTTCGCAATGAATATTTTATCTTATCATGAAACATAGAAGTGAGATGCGATATCGCGTTTTAAGAAGCATTAGAAATCTATTGCTACGATACGTAGACATCTGCAAACGCTATTTCCTAGCATGGAAGTGTCGCATTTACATTCTTTTGAAGTGAATACGAGGTATACATGACACTTCGCAATTAATATTATATCTTATCATGAAACATAGGAGTGAGATGCGATATGGCATTTTAAGAATCATTAGAACTCTATTGTTTCGACACGTAGTCATCTGGAAACGCTATTTCTTAGCAAGGAAGTGTCGCATTTACATTCTTTTGAAGTGACTACGGGGTATACATAACACTCCATAATGAATATTATATCTTAACATGAAACATAGCAGTGAGATGCGATATCGCGTTTTAAGAAGCATTAGAACTCTATTGCTACGATACGTAGACATCTGCAAACGCTATTTCCTAGCATGGAAGTGTCGCATCTACATTCTTTTGAAGTGAATACGAGGTATACATGACAATTCGCAATGAATATTATACCTTATCATGAAACATAGAAGAGAGATGCGATATCGCGTTTTAGGAAGCATTAGAACTCTACTGCTACGATACGTAGACATCTGCAAAGGCTATTTCCTAGCATGGAAGGGTCGCATTTACGTTCTTTTGAAGTGAGTACGAGGTATACATGACACTTCGCAATGAATATTATATCTGAACATGAAACATAGAAGTGAGATGCAACATCTCGTTTTAAGAAGCATTAGAACTCTATTGCTACGATACGTAAGCATCTGCAAACGCTATTTCCTAGCATGAAAGTGTCACATTTACATTCTTTTGAAGATAATACGAGGTATACATAACATTCCGCAATGAATATTATATCTTATTACGAAACATAGAAATGAAATACGACTTCTCGTTTTAAGAAGCATTAGAAATCTATTGCTACGTTACGTAGACACCTGCAAACGCTATTTCCTAGCATGGAAGTGTCGCATCTACATTCTTTTGAAGTGAATACGAGGTATACATGACAATTCGCAATGAATATTATACCTCATCATGAAACATAGAAGTGAGATGCGATATCGCGTTCCAAGAAGCATTAGAACTCTATTGCTACGATACGTAGACATCTGCAAACACTGTTTCCTAGCATGGAAGTGTCGCATATACATTTTTTTGAAGTGAATACGAAATATACATGACACTTCGCAATGAATATTATATCTTATCAAGAAACATAGAAGTGAGATGCGATATCGCGTTCTAAGAAGCATTAGAACCCTATTGCTACGGTACGTAGACATCTGCAAACACTATTTCCTACCATGGAAGTGTCGCATTTACATTCTTTTGAAGTGAGTACGAGGTATACATGACACTTCGCAATGAATATTATACCTTATCATGAAACATAGAAGAGATATGCGATATCGCGTTTTAGTAAGCATTAGAACTCTATTGCTGCGATACGTAGACATCTGCAAACGCTATTTCCTAGCATTACACTTACAATCCACTTACATTCCACTGAAGTGAATACGAGGTATACATAACACTCCACAATGAATATTATATCTTATCACGAAACATAGAAATGAAATGCGGCATCTCGTTTTAAGACGCATTGGGACTCTATTGCTACGATACGTAGACATCTGCAAACGCTATTTCGTAGCATGGAAGTGTCATATTAACATTCTTTTGAAGTGAATACGAGGTATACATGACACTTCGCAATGAATATTGTATCTTATCATGAAACATAGAAGTGAGATGCGATATCGCGTTCTAAGAAGCATTAGAACTCTATTGCCTATATACGTAGACATCTGCAAACTCTATTTCCTAGCAAGGAAATTTCGCACTTACATTCCACTGAAGTGAATACGAGGTATACATAACATTACACATTGAATATTATATCTTGTTACGAAACATAGAAATGAAATACGACATCTCGTTGTAAGAAGCATTAGTACTCTATTTCTGTGATACGTAGACATCTGCAAACAATATTTCCTAGCAAGGAAGTGTCGCATTTACATTCTTGTGAAGTGAATACGAGGTATACATGACACTTCGCAATGAATATTATATCTTATCGTGAAACATAGAAGTGAGATGCGATATCGCGTTCTAAGAAGCATTAGAACTCTATTGCTACGATACGTAGACATCTGCAAACGCTATTTCCTAACATGGAAGTGTCTTATTTACGTTCTTTTGAAGTGAATACGAGGTATACATGACACTTCGCAATGAATATTATATCTTATCATGAAACATAGAAGTGAGATGCGATATCGCGTTCTAAGAAGCATTAGAAATCTATTGCTACGATACGTAGACATATGGAAATGTTATTCCCTAGCATGGAAGTGTCGCATTTACATTCTTTTGAAGTGAATACGAGATATACATGACACTTCGCAATGAATATTATATGTTATCATGAAACATTGGAGTGAGATGCGATATCGCGTTTTAAGAAGTATTAGAACTCTATTGCTACGATACCCAGACATCTGCAAACGCTATTTCCTAGCATGGATGTGTCGCATTTACATTCTTTTGAAGTGAATACGAAGTGTACATAACACTTCGCAATGAATATTTTATCTTATCATGAAACATAGAAGTGAGATGCGATATCGCGTTTTAAGAAGCATTAGAAATCTATTGCTACGATACGTAGACATCTGCAAACGCTATTTCCTAGCATGGAAGTGTCGCATTTACATTCTTTTGAAGTGAATACGAGGTATACATGACACTTCGCAATTAATATTATATCTTATCATGAAACATAGGAGTGAGATGCGATATGGCATTTTAGAATCATTAGAACTCTATTGTTTCGACACGTAGTCATCTGGAAACGCTATTTATTAGCAAGGAAGTGTCGCATTTACATTCTTTTGAAGTGACTACGGGGTATACATAACACTCCATAATGAATATTATATCTTAACATGAAACATAGCAGTGAGATGCGATATCGCGTTTTAAGAAGCATTAGAACTCTATTGCTACGATACGTAGACATCTGCAAACGCTATTTCCTAGCATGGAAGTGTCGCATCTACATTCTTTTGAAGTGAATACGAGGTATACATGACAATTCGCAATGAATATTATACCTTATCATGAAACATAGAAGAGAGATGCGATATCGCGTTTTAGGAAGCATTAGAACTCTACTGCTACGATACATAGACATCTGCAAAGGCTATTTCCTAGCATGGAAGGGTCGCATTTACATTCTTTTGAAGTGAGTACGAGGTATACATGACACTTCGCAATGAATATTATATCTGAACATGAAACATAGAAGTGAGATGCAACATCTCGTTTTAAGAAGCATTAGAACTCTATTGCTACGATACGTAAGCATCTGCAAACGCTATTTCCTAGCATGAAAGTGTCGCATGTACATTCTTTTGAAGATAATACGAAGTATACATAACATTCCGCAATGAATATTATATCTTATTACGAAACATAGAAATGAAATACGACTTCTCGTTTTAAGAAGCATTAGAACTCTATTGCTACGTTACGTAGACATCTGCAAACGCTATTTCCTAGCATGGAAGTGTCGCATCTACATTCTTTTGAAGTGAATACGAGGTATACATGACAATTCGCAATGAATATTATACCTCATCATGAAACATAGAAGTGAGATGCGATATCGCGTTCTAAGAAGCATTAGAACTCTATTGCTACGATACGTAGACATCTGCAAACACTGTTTCCTAGCATGGAAGTGTCGCATATACATTTTTTTGAAGTGAATACGAAATATACATGACACTTCGCAATGAATATTATATCTTATCATGAAACATAGAAGTGAGATGCGATATCGCGTTCTAAGAAGCATTAGAACCCTATTGCTACGGTACGTAGACATCTGCAAACGCTATTTCCTAGCATTACACTTACAATCCACTTACATTCCACTGAAGTGAATACGAGGTATACATAACACTCCACAATGAATATTATATCTTATCACGAAACATAGAAATGAAATGCGGCATCTCGTTTTAAGACGCATTAGGACTCTATTGCTACGATACGTAGACATCTGCAAACGCTATTTACTAGCATGGAAGTGTCATATTAACATTCTTTTGAAGTGAGTACGAGGTATACATGACACTTCGCAATGAATATTATATCTTATCATGAAACATAAAAGTGAGATGCGATATCGAGTTCTAAGAAGCATTAGAAATCTATTGCTACGATACGCAGACATATGGAAACGCTATTTCCTAGCATGGAAGTGTCGCATTTACATTCTTTTGAAGTGAATACGAGGTATACATGACACTTCGCAATGAATATTATATCTTATCATGAAACATAGAAGTGAGATGCGATATCGCGTTCTAAGAAGCATTAGAACTCTATTGCTACGATACGTAGACATTTGCAAAGGCTATTCACTAGCATGGAAGGGTCGCATTTCCATTCTTTTGAAGTGAGTACGAGGTATACATATCACTCCATAATGAATATTATATCTTATCATGAAACATAGCAGTGAGATCCGATATCGCGTTTTAAGAAGCATTAGAAATCTATTGCTACGATACGTAGACATATGGAAACGTTATTCCCTAGCATGGAAGTGTCGCATTTACATTCTTTTGAAGTGAATACGAGATATACATGACACTTCGCAATGAATATTATATGTTATCGTGAAACATTGGAGTGAGATGCGATATCGCGTTTTAAGAAGCATTAGAACTCTATTGCTTCGATACGTAGACATCTGGGAACGCTATTTCCTTGAAAGGAAGTGGCGCATTTACATTCATTTGAAGTGAATACGAGGTATACATAACACTCTACCATGTATATTATATCTTATCACGAAACATAGAAATGAAATGTGACATCTCGTTTTAAGAAGCATTAGAACTCTATTGCTACGATACGTGGACATCTGCAAACGCTATTTCCTAGCATGGAAGTGTCGCATCTACATTCTTTTGAAGTGAATACGAGGTATACATGACAATTCGCAATGAATATTATACCTTATCATGAAACATAGAAGATAGATGCGATATCGCGGTTTAGGAAGCATTAGAACTCTACTGCTGCGATGCGTAGACATCTGCAAACGCTACTTCCTAGCATGGAAGTGTCGCATTTACATTCTTCTGATGTGAATACGAGATATACATGACACTTCGCAATGAATATTATATCTTATCATGAAACATAGAAATGGGATGCGATATCGCTATTTAAGAAACATTAGAACTCTATTGCTTCGATACGTAGACATCTGGGAACGCTATTTCCTTGAAAGGAAGTGGCGCATTTACAATCATTTGAAGTGAATACGAGGTATACATTACACTCTACCATGTATATTATATCTTATCACGAAACATAGAAATGAAATGTGACATCTCGTTTTAAGAAGCATTAGAACTCTATTGCTACGATACGTGGACATCTGCAAACGCTATTTCCTAGCATGTAAGTGTCACATTTACATTCTTTTGAAGTGAATACGAGGTATACATGACACATCGCAATGATTATTATATCTTATCATGAAACATAGAAGTGAGATGCGATATCGCGTTTTAAGAAGCATTAGAACTCTATTGCTACGATACGTAGACATCTGCAAACGCTAATTCCTAGCATGGAAGTGACTTATTTACGTTCTTTTGAAGTGAATACGAGGTATACATGACACTTCGCAATGAATATTATATCTTATCATGAAACATAAAAGTGAGATGAGATATCGCGTTCTAAGAAGCATTAGAAATCTATTGCTACGATACGCAGACATATGGAAACGCTATTTCCTAGCATGGAAGTGTCGCATTTACATTCTTTCGAATTGAATACGAGATATACATGACACTTCGCAATGGATACTATATCTTATCATGAAATATAGGAGTGAGATGCGATATCGCGTTTTAAGAAGCATTAGAACTCTATTGCTACGATACCTAGACATCTGCAAACGCTATTTCCTAGCATGGATGTGTCGCATTTACATTCTTTTGAAGTGAATACGATGTGTACATAACACTTCGTAATGAATATTTTATCTTATCATGAAACATAGAAGTGAGATGCGATATCGCGTTTTAAGAAGCATTAGAACTCTATTGCTACGATACGTAGACATCTGCAAACGCTATTTCCTAGCATGGAAGTGTCGCATCTACATTCTTTTGAAGTGAATACGAGGTATACATGACAATTCGCAATGAATATTATACCTTATCATGAAACATAGAAGATAGATGCGATATCGCGGTTTAGGAAGCATTAGAACTCTACTGCTACGATACGTAGACATCTGCAAAGGCTATTTCCTAGCATGGAAGGGTCGCATTTACATTCTTTTGAAGTGAGTACGAGGTATACATGACACTTCACAATGAATATTATATCTGAACATGAAACATAGAAGTGAGATGCAACATCTCGTTTTAAGAAGCATTAGAACTCTATTGCTAGGATACGTAGACATCTGCAAACGCTATTTCCTAGCAAGTAAGTGTCGCATTTACATCCTTTTGAAGTGAATACGAGGTATACATGACACTTCGCAATGAATATTATATCTTGTCATGAAACATGGAAGTGAGATGCGATATCGCGTTCTAAGAAGCTTTAGGACTCTCTTGCTACGATACGTAGACATCTGCAAACGCTATTTCCTAGCATGTAAGTGTCGCATTTACATTCTTTTGAAGTGAATACGAGGTATACATGACACATCGCAATGATTATTATATCTTATCATGAAACATAGGTGTGAGATGCGATATCGCGTTTTAAGAAGCATTAGATCTCCCTTGCTACGATACGTAGACATCTGCAAACGCTATTTCCTAGCATGTAAGTGTCGCATTGACATTCTTTTGATGTGAATACGAGGTATACATGACACTTCGCAATGAATATTATATCTTATCATGAAACATAGAAATGCGATGCGACATCTCGTTTTAAGATGTATTAGAACTCTATTATTTCCATACGTAGTCGTCTGGAAACGCAATTTCCTAGCAAGGAAGTGTCGCACTTACATCCTTTTGAAGTGAATACGAAGTATACATAACACTTCGCACTGAATATTATATCTTATCATGAAACATAGAAATGAGATGCGGCATCTCGTTTTAAGAAGCATTAGAACACTATTGTTACGACACGTAGACATCTGCAAACGCTATTTCCTAGCATGGAAGCGTCGCATTTACATTCCTGTCATGTGAATACGAAGTATACATGACACTTCGCAATGAATATTATATCTTATCATGAAACATAGATGTGAGATTCGATATCGCGTTCTAAGAAGCATTAGAACTCCATTGCTGCGATACGTAGATATCTGCAAATGCTATTTCCTAGCATGTAAGTGTCGCATTTACATTCTTTTGAAGTGAATACGAGGTATACATGACACTTCGCAATGAATATTATATCTTATCATGAAATACAGAAGTGAGATGCGATATCGCGTTTTAAGAAGCATTAGAACTCTATTGCTACGATACCTAGACATCTGCAAACGCTATTTCCTAGCATGGATGTGTCGCATTTACATTCTTTTGAAGTGAATACGATGTGTACATAACACTTCGTAATGAATATTTTATCTTATCATGAAACATAGAAGTGAGATGCGATATCGCGTTTTAAGAAGCATTAGAACTCTATTGCTACGATATGTAGATATCTGCAAACGCTATTTCCTAGCATGTAAGTGTCGCATTTACATCCTTTTGAAGTGAATACGAGGTATACATGACACTTCGCAATGAATATTATATCTTATCATGAAACATGGAAGTGAGATGCGATATCGCGTTCTAAGAAGCATTAGAACTCTTGCTACGATACGTAGACATCTGCAAACCCTATTTCCTAGCAAGGAAGTGTCGCATTTACATTCATTTGAAGTGAATACGAGGTATACATAATACTCTACAATGAATATTATATCTTACCAAGAAACATAGAAATGAAATGCGACATCTCGTTTTATAAAGCATTAGAATTCTATTGCTGCGATACGTAGACATCTGCAAACGCTATTTCCTAGCATGTAAGTGTCGCATTTACATTCTTTTGAAGTGAATACGAGGTATACATGACACATCGCAATGATTATTATATCTTATCATGAAACATAGGTGTGAGATGCGATATCGCGTTTTAAGAAGCATTAGATCACCCTTGCTACGATACGTAGAAATCTGCAAACGCTATTTCCTAGCATGTAAGTGTCGCGTTTACATTCTTTTGATGTGAATACGAGGTATACATGACACTTCGCAATGAATATTATATCTTATCATGAAACATAGAAATGCGATTCGACATCTCGTTTTAAGATGTATTAGATCTCTATTATGTCCATACGTAGTCGTCTGGAAACGCAATTTCCTAGCAAGGAAGTGTCGCACTTACATCCTTTTGAAGTGAATACGAAGTATACATAACACTTCGCACTGAATATTATATCTTATCATGAAACATAGAAATGAGATGCGGCATCTCGTTTTAAGAAGCATTAGAACTCTATTGCTGCGATACGTAGACATCTGCAAATGCTATTTCCTAGCATGTAAGTGTCGCATTTACATTCTTTTGAAGTGAATACGAGGTATACATGACACTTCGCAATGAATATTATATCTTACCATGAAACATAGAAGTGAGATGCGATATCGCGTTCTAAGAAGCATTAGAACTCTATTGCTACGATACGTAGACATCTGCAAACGCTATTTCCTAGCATGGAAGTGACTTATTTACGTTCTTTTGAAGTGAATACGAGGTATACATGACACTTCGCAATGAATATTATATCTTATCATGAAACATAGAAGTGAGATGCGATATCGCGTTCTAAGAAGCATTAGAAATCTATTGCTACGATACGTAGACATATGGAAACGTTATTCCCTAGCATGGAAGTGTCGCATTTACATTCTTTTGAAGTGAATACGAGATATACATGACACTTCGCAATGAATATTATATGTTATCATGAAACATTGGTGTGAGATGCGATATCGCGTTTTAAGAAGCATTAGAACTCTATTGCTACGATACCTAGACATCTGCAAACTCTATTTCCTAGCATGGATGTGTCGCATTTACATTCTTTTGAAGTGAATACGATGTGTACATAACACTTCGCAATGAATATTTTATCTTATCATGAAACATAGAAGTGAGATGCGATATCGCGTTTTAAGAAGCATTTGAAATCTATTGCTACGATACGTAGACATCTGCAAACGCTATTTCCTAGCATGGAAGTGTCGCATTTACATTCTTTTGTAGTGAATACGAAGTATACATGACACTTCGCAATGAATATTATATCTTATCATGAAACATAGAAGTGAGATGCGATATCGCGTTATAGGAAGCATTAGAACTCTATTGCTACGATATGTAGACATCTGCAAACGCTACTTCCTAGCATGGAAGTGTCGCATTTACATTCTTTTGAAGTGAATACGAGATATACATGACACTCCGCAATGAATATTATATCTTATCATGATACATAGGAATGAGGTGCTATATCGCGTTTTGAGAAGCATTAGAACTCTATTGCTAATATACGTAGACATCTGCAAACAATATTTCCTAGCAAGGAAATGTCGCACTTACATTCCATTGAAGTCTATACGAGGTATACAGAACATTACACAATGAATATTATATCTTATTACGAAACATAGAAATGAAATACGACATCTCGTTTTAAGAAGCATTAGTACTCTATTGCTGTGATGCGTAGACATCTGCAAAGGCTACTTCCAAGCATGGAAGGGTCGCATTTACATTCTTTTGTAGTGAATACGAGGTATAGATAACACTCCATAATGAATATTATATTTATCATGAAACATAGAAATGAAATACGACTTCTCATTTTAAGAAGCATTAGAACTCTATTGCTACGATACGTAGACATCTGCAAACGCTATTTCCTAGCATGGAAGTGCCGCATGTACATTCTTTTGAAGATAATACGAGGTATACATAACATTCCGCAATGAATATTATATCTTATTACGAAGCATAGAAATGAAATACGACTTCTCGTTTTAAGAAGCATTAGAACTCTATTGCTACGATACGTAGACATCTGCAAACAATATTTCCTAGCAAGGAAGTGTCGCATTTACATTCTTTTGAAGTGAATACGAGGTATACATAACATTCCGCAATGAATATTATATCTTATCACGAAACATAGAAATGAGATGCGACATCTCGTATTAAGAAGCATTAGAACTCTATTGCTACGATACGTAGACATCTGCAAACGCTATTTCCTAGCATGGAAGTGTCGCATTTACATTCTTCTGATGTGAATACGAGATATACATGACACTTCGCAATGAATATTATATCTTATCATGAAACACAGAAATGGGATGCGATATCGCTATTTAAGAAACATTAGAACTCTATTGCTTCGATACGTAGACATCTGGGAACGCTATTTCCTTGAAAGGAAGTGGCGCATTTACAATCATTTGAAGTGAATACGAGGTATACATAACACTCTACCATGTATATTATATCTTATCACGAAACATAGAAATGAAATGTGACATCTCGTTTTAAGAAGCATTAGAACTCTATTGCTACGATACGTGGACATCTGCAAACGCTATTTCCTAGCATGTAAGTGTCGCATTTACATTCTTTTGAAGTGAATACGAGGTATACATGGCACATCGCAATGATTATTATATCTTATCATGAAACATAGGAGTGAGATGCGATATCGCGTTTTAAGAAGCATTAGAACTCTATTGCTACGATACGTAGACATCTGCAAACGCTATTTCCTAGCATGGAAGTGTCGCATCTACATTCTTTTGAAGATAATACGAGGTATACATAACATTCCGCAATGAATATTATACCTTATCATGAAACATGTAAGAGAGATGCGATATCGCGTTTTAGGAAGCATTAGAACTCTACTGCTACGATACGTAGACATCTGCAAAGGCTATTTCCTAGCATGGAAGGTTCGCATTTACATTCTTTTGAGGTGAGTACGAGGTATACATGACACTTCGCAATGAATATTATATCTGAACATGAAACATAGAAGTGAGATGCTACATCTCGTTTTAAGAAGCATTAGAACTCTATTGCTACGATACGTAGGCATCTGCAAACGCTATTCCCTAGCATGGAAGTGTCGCATTTACATTCTTTTGAAGTGAATACGAGATATACATGACACTTCGCAATGGATACTATATCATATCATGAAATATAGAAGTGAGATGCGATATCGCGTTTTAGGAAGCATTAGAACTCTATTGCTACGATACGTAGACATCTGCAAACGCTATTTCCTAGCAAGGATGTGTCGCATTTACATTCTTTTGAAGTGAATACGAGGTATACATAACATTCCGCAATGAATATTATATCTCATAACGAAACATAGAAATGAGATGCGACATCTCGTATTAAGAAGCATTAGAACTCTATTGCTACGATACGTAGACATCTGCAAACGCAATTTCCTAGCATGGAAGTGTCGCATTTACATTCTTCTGATGTGAATACGAGATATACATGACACTTCGCAATGCATATTATATCTTATCATGAAACATAGAAATGGGTTGCGATATCGCTATTTAAGAAACATTAGAACTCTATTGCTTTGATACGTAGACATCTGGGAACGCTATTTCCTTGAAAGGAAGTGGCGCATTTACAATCATTTGAAGTGAATACGCGGTATACATAACACTCTACAATGAATATTATATCTTACCACGAAATATAGATATGAAATGCGACATCTCGTTTTAAGAAGCATTAGAACTCTATTGCTGCGATACGTATACATCTGCAAACGGTATTTCCTAGCATGTAAGTGTCGCATTTACATTCCTTTGAAGTTTATACGAGGTGTACATGACTCTTCGCAATGAATATTATATCTTATCTCGAAACATAGATGTGAGATGCGATATCGCGATATAAGAAGCACTAGATCTCTATTGCTACGATGCGTAGACATCTGCAAATGTTATTTCCTAGCAAGGAAGTGTCGCATTTACATTCTTTTGACGTGAATACGAGGTAAACATAACACTCCACAATGAAAATTACACCATATTACGAAATATAGAAATGAAATGCGACTTCTCATTTTAAGAGGCATTAGAACTCTATTGCTACGATACGTAGACATCTGCAAACCCTATTTCCTAGCATGGAAGTGTCGCATTTTCATTCATTTAAAGTATATGCGTGGTATACATGACACTTCGCATTGAATATTATGTCTTATTAGGAAACATAGGAATGAGATGCGATATCGCGTTTTAGGAAGCGTTAGGACTCTATTGCTACGATACGTAGACACCTGCAAACGCTATTTCCTAGCAAGGAAGTGTCGCATTTACATTCTTTTGAAGTGAATACGAGGTATACATGACACTTCGCAATGAATATTATATCTTATCATGAAACGTAGGAGTGAGATGCGATATGGCATTTTAAGAATCATTAGAACTCTATTGTTTCGACACGTAGTCATCTGAAAACGCTATTTCCTAGCAAGGAAGTGTCGCATTTACATTCTTTTGAAGTGACTACAAGGTATACATAACACTCCATAATGAATATTATATCTTAACATGAAACATAGCAGTGAGATGCGATATCGCGTTTTAAGAAGCATTAGAACTCTATTGCTACGATACGTAGACATCTGCAAGCGCTATTTCCTAGCATGGAAGTGTCTCATCTACATTCTTTTGAAGATAATACGAGGTATACGTAACATTCCGCAATGAATATTATACCTTATCGTGAAACATATAAGAGAGATGCAATATCGCGTTTTAGGAAGCATTAGAACTCTACTGCTACGATACGTAGACATCTGCAAAGGCTATTTCCTAGCATGGAAGGGTCGCATTTACATTCTTTTGAAGTGAGTACGAGGTATACATGACACTTCGCAATGAATATTATATCTGAACATGAAACATAGAAGTGAGATGCAACATCTCGTTTTAAGAAGCATTAGAACTCTATTGCTACGATACGTAGGCATCTGCAAACGCTATTCCCTAGCATGGAAGTGTCGCATTTACATTCTTTTGAAGTGAATACGAGATATACATGACACTTCGCAATGGATACTATATCTTATCATGAAATATAGAAGTGAGATGCGATATCGCGTTTTAGGAAGCATTAGAACTCTATTGCTACGATACGTAGACATCTGCAAACGCTATTTCCTAGCAAGGATGTGTCGCATTTACATTCTTTTGAAGTGAATACGAGGTATACATGACACTTCGCAATGAATATTATATCTTATCATGAAACGTAGGAGTGAGATGCGATATGGCATTTTAAGAATCATTAGAACTCTATTGTTTCGACACGTAGTCATCTGAAAACGCTATTTCCTAGCAAGGAAGTGTCGCATTTACATTCTTTTGAAGTGACTACAAGGTATACATAACACTCCATAATGAATATTATATCTTAACATGAAACATAGCAGTGAGATGCGATATCGCGTTTTAAGAAGTATTAGAACTCTATTGCTACGATACGTAGACATCTGCAAACGCTATTTCCTAGCATGGAAGTGTCGCATCTACATTCTTTTGAAGTGAATACGAGGTATACATAACATTCCGCAATGAATATTATATCTTATTACGAAGCATAGAAATGAAATACGACTTCTCGTTTTAAGAAGCATTAGAACTCTATTGCTACGATACGTAGACATCTGCAAACAATATTTCCTAGCACGGAAGTGTCGCATTTACATTCTTTTGAAGTGAATACGAGGTATACATGACACTTCGCAATGAATATTATATCTTATCATGAAACGTAGGAGTGAGATGCGATATGGCATTTTAAGAATCATTAGAACTCTATTGTTTCGACACGTATTCATCTGAAAACGCTATTTCCTAGCAAGGAAGTGTCGCATTTACATTCTTTTGAAGTGACTACAAGGTATACATAACACTCCATAATGAATATTACATCTTAACATGAAACATAGCAGTGAGATGCGATATCGCGTTTTAAGAAGCATTAGAACTCTATTGCTACGATACGTAGACATCTGCAAACGCTATTTCCTAGCATGGAAGTGTCTCATCTACATTCTTTTGAAGATAATACGAGGTATACATAACATTCCGCAATGAATATTATACCTTATCGTGAAACATATAAGAGAGATGCAATATCGCGTTTTAGGAAGCATTAGAACTCTACTGCTACGATACGTAGACATCTGCAAAGGCTATTTCCTAGCATGGAAGGGTCGCATTTACATTCTTTTGAAGTGAGTACGAGGTATACATGACACTTCGCAATGAATATTATATCTGAACACGAAACATAGAAGTGAGATGCAACATCTCGTTTTAAGAAGCATTAGAACTCTATTGCTACGATACGTAGGCATCTGCAAACGCTATTCCCTAGCATGGAAGTGTCGCATTTACATTCTTTTGAAGTGAATACGAGATATACATGACACTTCGCAATGGATACTATATCTTATCATGAAATATAGAAGTGAGATGCGATATCGCGTTTTAGGAAGCATTAGAACTCTATTGCTACGATACGTAGACATCTGCAAACAATATTTCCTAGCAAGGAAGTGTCGCATTTGCATTCTTTTGAAGTGACTACAAGGCATACATAACACTCCATAGTGAATATTATATCTTAACATGAAACATAGCAGTGAGATGCGATATCGCGTTTTAAGAAGTATTAGAACTCTATTGCTACGATACGTAGACATCTGCAAACGCTATTTCCTAGCATGGAAGTGTCGCGTTTACATTCTTTTGATGTGAATACGAGGTATACATGACACTTCGCAATGAATATTATAACTTATCATGAAACATAGAAATGCGATGCGACATCTCGTTTTAAGATGTATTAGATATCTATTATTTCCATACGTAGTCGTCTGGAAACGCAATTTCCTAGCAAGGAAGTGTCGCACTTACATCCTTTTGATGTGAATACGAAGTATACATAACACTTCGCACTGAATATTATATCTTATCATGAAACATGGAAATGAGATGCGGCATCTCGTTTTAAGAAGCATTAGAACACTATTGTTACGACACGTAGACATCTGCAAACGCTATTTCCTAGCATGGAAGCGTCGCATTTACATTCTTGTCATGTGAATACGAAGTATACATGACACTTCGCAATGAATATTATATCTTATCATGAAACATAGATGTGAGATGCGATATCGCGTTCTAAGAAGCATTAGAACTCTATTGCTGCGATACGTAGACATCTGCAAATGCTATTTCTTAGCATGTAAGTGTCGCATTTACATTCTTTTGAAGTGAATACGAGGTATACATGACACTTCGCAATGAATATTATATCTTACCATGAAACATAGAAGTTAGATGCGATATCGCGTTCTAAGAAGCATTAGAACTCTATTGCTACGATACGTAGACATCTGCAAACGCTATTTCCTAGCATGGAAGTGACTTATTTACGTTCTTTTGAAGTGAATACGAGGTATACATGACACTTCGCAATGAATATTATATCTTATCATGAAACATAGAAGTGAGATGCGATATCGCGTTCTAAGGAGCATTAGAAATCTATTGCTACGATACGTAGACATATGGAAACGTTATTCCCTAGCATGGAAGTGTCGCATTTACATTCTTTTGAAGTGAATACGAGATACACATGACACTTCCCAATGAATATTATATGTTATCATGAAACATAGAAGATAGATGCGATATCGCGGTTTAGGAAGCATTAGAACTCTACTGCTACGATACGTAGACATCTGCAAAGGCTATTTCCTAGCATGGAAGGGTCGCATTTACATTCTTTTGAAGTGAGTACGAGGTATACATGACACTTCACAATGAATATTATATCTGAACATGAAACATAGAAGTGAGATGCAACATCTCGTTTTAAGAAGCATTAGAACTCTATTGCTAGGATACGTAGACATCTGCAAACGCTATTTCCTAGCAAGTAAGTGTCGCATTTACATCCTTTTGAAGTGAATACGAGGTATACATGACACTTCGCAATGAATATTATATCTTGTCATGAAACATGGAAGTGAGATGCGATATCGCGTTCTAAGAAGCTTTAGGACTCTCTTGCTACGATACGTAGACAGCTGCAAACCCTATTTCCTAGCATGTAAGTGTCGCATTTACATTCTTTTGAAGTGAATACGAGGTATACATGACACATCGCAATGATTATTATATCTTATCATGAATCATAGGTGTGAGATGCGATATCGCGTTTTAAAAAGCATTAGATCACCCTTGCTACGATACGTAGACATCTGCAAACGCTATTTCCTAGCATGTAAGTGTCGCGTTTACATTCTTTTGATGTGAATACGAGGTATACATGACACTTCGCAATGAATATTATAACTTATCATGAAACATAGAAATGCGATGCGACATCTCGTTTTAAGATGTATTAGATCTCTATTATTTCCATACGTAGTCGTCTGGAAACGCAATTTCCTAGCAAGGAAGTGTCGCACTTACATCCTTTTGAAGTGAATACGAAGTATACATAACACTTCGCACTGAATATTATATCTTATCATGAAACATAGAAATGAGATGCGGCATCTCGTTTTAAGAAGCATTAGAACACTATTGTTACGACACGTAGACATCTGCAAACGCTATTTCCTAGCATGGAAGCGTCGCATTTACATTCTTGTCATGTGAATACGAAGTATACATGACACTTCGCAATGAATATTATATCTTATCATGAAACATAGATGTGAGATGCGATATCGCGTTCTAAGAAGCATTAGAACTCTATTGCTGCGATACGTAGACATCTGCAAATGCTATTTCTTAGCATGTAAGTGTCGCATTTACATTCTTTTGAAGTGAATACGAGATACACATGACATTTCCCAATGAATATTATATGTTATCATGAAACATTGGAGTGAGATGCGATATCGCGTTTTAAGAAGCATTAGAACTCTATTGCTACGATACCTAGACATCTGCAAACGCTATTTCCTAGCATGGAAGTGTCGCATTTACATTCTTCTGATGTGAATACGAGATATACATGACACTTCGCAATGAATATTATATCTTATCATGAAACATAGAAATGGGATGCGATGTCGCTATTTAAGAAACAATAGAACCATATTGCTTCGACACGTAGACATCTGGGAACGCTATTTCCATGGAAGGAAGTGGCGCATTAACAATCATTTGAAGTGAATACGAGGTATACATAACACTCTACCATGTATATTATATCTTATCACGAAACATAGAAATGAAATGTGACATCTCGTTTTAAGAAGCATTAGAACTCTATTGCTACGAAACGTGGACATCTGCAAACGCTATTTCCTAGCATGTAAGTGTCGCATTTACATTCTTTTGAAGTGAATACGAGGTATACATGACACATCGCAATGATTATTATATCTTATCATGAAACATAGATGTGAGATGCGATATCGCGATTTAAGAAGCACTAGAACTCCATTGTTGCGATACGTAGACATCTGCAAACGCTATTTCCTAGCATGGAAGTGTCGCATCTACATTCTTTTGAAGTGAATACGAGGTATACATGACAATTCGCAATGAATATTATACCTTATCATGAAACATAGAAGAGAGATGCGATATCGCGGTTTAGGAAGCATTAGAACTCTACTGCTACGATACGTAGACATCTGCAAAGGCTATTTCCTAGCATGGAAGGGTCGCATTTACATTCTTTTGAAGTGAGTACGAGGTATACATGACACTTCGCAATGAATATTATATCTTATCATGAAACATGGAAGTGAGATGCGATATCCCGTTCTAAGAAGCTTTAGGACTCTCTTGCTACGATACGTAGACATCTGCAAACCCTATTTCCTAGCAAGGAAGTGTCGCATTTACATTCATTTGAAGTGAATACGAGGTATACATAATACTCTACAATGAATATTATATCTTACCAAGAAACATAGAAATGAAATGCGACATCTCGTTTTATAAAGCATTAGAATTCTATTGCTGCGATACGTAGACATCTGCAAACGCTATTTCCTAGCATGTAAGTGTCGCATTTACATTCTTTTGAAGTGAATACGAGGTATACATGACACATCGCAATGATTATTATATCTTATCATGAAACATAGGTGTTAGATGCGATATCGCGTTTTAAGAAGCATTAGATCTCCCTTGCTACGATACGTAGACATCTGCAAACGCTATTTCCTAGCATGTAAGTGTCGCATTGACATTCTTTTGATGTGAATACGAGGTATACATGACACTTCGCAATGAATATTATATCTTATCATGAAACATAGAAATGCGATGCGACATCTCGTTTTAAGATGTATTAGAACTCTATTATTTCCATACGTAGTCGTCTGGAAACGCAATTTCCTAGCAAGGAAGTGTCGCACTTACATCCTTTTGAAGTGAATACGAAGTATACATAACACTTCGCACTGAATATTATATCTTATCATGAAACATAGAAATGAGATGCGGCATCTCGTTTTAAGAAGCATTAGAACACTATTGTTACGACACGTAGACATCTGCAAAGGCTATTTCCTAGCATGGAAGAGTCGCATTTACATTCTTTTGAAGTGAGTACGAGGTATACATGACACTTCGCAATGAATATTATATCTTATCATGAAACATGGAAGTGAGATGCGATATCGCGTTCTAAGAAGCTTTAGGACTCTCTTGCTACGATACGTAGACATCTGCAAGCCCTATTTCCTAGCAAGGAAGAGTCGCATTTACATTCATTTGAAGTGAATACGAGGTATACATAATACTCTACAATGAATATTATATCTTACCAAGAAACATAGAAATGAAATGCGACATCTCGTTTTATAAAGCGTTAGAATTCTATTGCTGAGATACGTAGACATCTGCAAACGCTATTTCCTAGCATGTAAGTGTCGCATTTACATTCTTTTGAAGTGAATACGAGGTATACATGACACATCGCAATGATTATTATATCTTATCATGAAACATAGGTGTGAGATGCGATATCGCGTTTTAAGAAGCATTAGATCTCCCTTGCTACGATACGTAGACATCTGCAAACGCTATTTCCTAGCATGTAAGTGTCGCATTGACATTCTTTTGATGTGAATACGAGGTATACATGACACTTCGCAATGAATATTATATCTTATCATGAAACATAGAAATGCGATGCGACATCTCGTTTTAAGATGTATTAGAACTCTATTATTTCCATACGTAGTCGTCTGGAAACGCAATTTCCTAGCAAGGAAGTGTCGCACTTACATCCTTTTGAAGTGAATACGAAGTATACATAACACTTCGCACTGAATATTATATCTTATCATGAAACATAGAAATGAGATGCGGCATCTCGTTTTAAGAAGCATTAGAACACTATTGTTACGACACGTAGACATCTGCAAACGCTATTTCCTAGCATGGAAGCGTCGCATTTACATTCCTGTCATGTGAATACGAAGTATACATGACACTTCGCAATGAATATTATATCTTATCATGAAACATAGATGTGAGATTCGATATCGCGTTCTAAGAAGCATTAGAACTCCATTGCTGCGATACGTAGACATCTGCAAATGCTATTTCCTAGCATGGAAGTGTCGCATTTACATTCTTTTGAAGTGAATACGAGGTATACATGACACTTCGCAATGAATATTATATCTTATCATGAAATACAGAAGTGAGATGCGATATCGCGTTTTAAGAAGCATTAGAACTCTATTGCTACGATACCTAGACATCTGCAAACGCTATTTCCTAGCATGGATGTGTCGCATTTACATTCTTTTGAAGTGAATACGATGTGTACATAACACTTCGTAATGAATATTTTATCTTATCATGAAACATAGAAGTGAGATGCGATATCGCGTTTTAAGAAGCATTAGAACTCTATTGCTACGATATGTAGATATCTGCAAACGCTATTTCCTAGCATGTAAGTGTCGCATTTACATCCTTTTGAAGTGAATACGAGGTATACATGACACTTCGCAATGAATATTATATCTTATCATGAAACATGGAAGTGAGATGCGATATCGCGTTCTAAGAAGCTTTAGAACTCTTGCTACGATACGTAGACATCTGCAAACCCTATTTCCTAGCAAGGAAGTGTCGCATTTACATTCATTTGAAGTGAATACGAGGTATACATAATACTCTACAATGAATATTATATCTTACCAAGAAACATAGAAATGAAATGCGACATCTCGTTTTATAAAGCATTAGAATTCTATTGCTGCGATACGTAGACATCTGCAAACGCTATTTCCTAGCATGCAAGTGTCGCATTTACATTCTTTTGAAGTGAATACGAGGTATACATGACACATCGCAATGATTATTATATCTTATCATGAAACATAGGTGTGAGATGCGATATCGCGTTTTAAGAAGCATTAGATCACCCTTGCTACGATACGTAGAAATCTGCAAACGCTATTTCCTAGCATGTAAGTGTCGCGTTTACATTCTTTTGATGTGAATACGAGGTATACATGACACTTCGCAATGAATATTATATCTTATCATGAAACATAGAAATGCGATTCGACATCTCGTTTTAAGATGTATTAGATCTCTATTATGTCCATACGTAGTCGTCTGGAAACGCAATTTCCTAGCAAGGAAGTGTCGCACTTACATCCTTTTGAAGTGGATACGAAGTATACATAACACTTCGCACTGAATATTATATCTTATCATGAAACATAGAAATGAGATGCGGCATCTCGTTTTAAGAAGCATTAGAACTCTATTGCTGCGATACGTAGACATCTGCAAATGCTATTTCCTAGCATGTAAGTGTCGCATTTACATTCTTTTGAAGTGAATACGAGGTATACATGACACTTCGCAATGAATATTATATCTTACCATGAAACATAGAAGTGAGATGCGATATCGCGTTCTAAGAAGCATTAGAACTCTATTGCTACGATACGTAGACATCTGCAAACGCTATTTCCTAGCATGGAAGTGACTTATTTACGTTCTTTTGAAGTGAATACGAGGTATACATGACACTTCGCAATGAATATTATATCTTATCATGAAACATAGAAGTGAGATGCGATATCGCGTTTTAGGAAGCATTAGAACTCTATTGCTACGATATGTAGACATCTGCAAACGCTACTTCCTAGCATGGAAGTGTCGCATTTACATTCTTTTGAAGTGAATACGAGATATACATGACACTCCGCAATGAATATTATATCTTATCATGATACATAGGAATGAGGTGCTATATCGCGTTTTGAGAAGCATTAGAACTCTATTGCTAATATACGTAGACATCTGCAAACAATATTTCCTAGCAAGGAAATGTCGCACTTACATTCCATTGAAGTCTATACGAGGTATACATAACATTACACAATGAATATTATATCTTATTACGAAACATAGAAATGAAATACGACATCTCGTTTTAAGAAGCATTAGTACTCTATTGCTGTGATGCGTAGACATCTGCAAAGGCTATTTCCAAGCATGGAAGGGTCGCATTTACATCCTTTTGTAGTGAATACGAGGTATAGATAACACTCCATAATGAATATTATATCTTATCATGAAACATAGAAATGAAATACGACTTCTCATTTTAGGAAGCATTAGAACTCTATTGCTACGATACGTAGACATCTGCAAACGCTATTTCCTAGCATGGAAGTGCCGCATTTACATTCTTTTGAAGATAATACGAGGTATACATAACATTCCGCAATGAATATTATATCTTATTACGAAGCATAGAAATGAAATACGACTTCTCGTTTTAAGAAGCATTAGAACTCTATTGCTACGATACGTAGACATCTGCAAACAATATTTCCTAGCAAGGAAGTGTCGCATTTACATTCTTTTGAAGTGAATACGAGGTATACATAACATTCCGCAATGAATATTATATCTTATCACGAAACATAGAAATGAGATGCGACATCTCGTATTAAGAAGCATTAGAACTCTATTGCTACGATACGTAGACATCTGCAAACGCTATTTCCTAGCATGGAAGTGTCGCATTTACATTCTTCTGATGTGAATACGAGATATACATGACACTTCGCAATGAATATTATATCTTATCATGAAACATAGAAATGGGATGCGATATCGCTATTTAAGAAACATTAGAACTCTATTGCTTCGATACGTAGACATCTGGGAACGCTATTTCCTTGAAAGGAAGTGGCGCATTTACAATCATTTGAAGTGAATACGAGGTATACATAACACTCTACCATGTATATTATATCTTATCACGAAACATAGAAATGAAATGTGACATCTCGTTTTAAGAAGCATTAGAACTCTATTGCTACGATACGTGGACATCTGCAAACGCTTTTTGCTAGCATGTAAGTGTCGCATTTACATTCTTTTGAAGTGAATACGAGGTATACATGACTCTTCGCAATGAATATTATATCTTATCTCGAAACATAGATGTGAGATGCGATATCGCGATATAAGAAGCACTAGATCTCTATTGCTACGATGCGTAGACATCTGCAAATGTTATTTCCTAGCAAGGAAGTGTCGCATTTACATTCTTTTGACGTGAATACGAGGTAAACATAACACTCCACAATGAAAATTACACCATATTACGAAATATAGAAATGAAATGCGACTTCTCATTTTAAGAGGCATTAGAACTCTATTGCTACGATACGTAGACATCTGCAAACCCTATTTCCTAGCATGGAAGTGTCGCATTTTCATTCATTTAAAGTATATGCGTGGTATACATGACACTTCGCATTGAATATTATGTCTTATTAGGAAACATAGGAATGAGATGCGATATCGCGTTTTAGGAAGCGTTAGGACTCTATTGCTACGATACGTAGACACCTGCAAACGCTATTTCCTAGCAAGGAAGTGTCGCATTTACATTCTTTTGAAGTGACTACAAGGTATACATAACACTCCATAATGAATATTATATCTTAACATGAAACATAGCAGTGAAACATAGAAGGGTCGCATTTACATTCTTTTGAAGTGAGTACGACACTTCAACACTGATACATGACACTTCGCAATGAATATTATATCTGAACATGAAGTGAGATGCAACATCTCGTTTTAAGAAGCATTAGAACTCTATTGCTACGATACGTAGGCATCTGCAAACGCTATTCCCTAGCATGGAAGTGTCGCATTTACATTCTTTTGAAGTGAATACGAGATATACATGACACTTCGCAATGGATACTATATCTTATCATGAAATATAGAAGTGAGATGCGATATCGCGTTTTAGGAAGCATTAGAACTCTATTGCTACGATACGTAGACATCTGCAAACGCTATTTCCTAGCAAGGAAGTGTCGCATTTACATTCTTTTGAAGTGAATACGAGGTATACATGACACTTCGCAATGAATATTATATCTTATCATGAAACGTAGGAGTGAGATGCGATATGGCATTTTAAGAATCATTAGAACTCTATTGTTTCGACACGTAGTCATCTGAAAACGCTATTTCCTAGCAAGGAAGTGTCGCATTTACATTCTTTTGAAGTGACTACAAAGTATACATAACACTCCATAATGAATATTATATCTTAACATGAAACATAGCAGTGAGATGCGATATCGCGTTTTAAGAAGTACTGGAACTCTATTGCTACGATACGTAGACATCTGCAAACGCTATTTCCTAGCATGGAAGTGTCGCATCTACATTCTTTTGAAGTGAATACGAGGTATACATAACATTCCGCAATGAATATTATATCATATTACGAAGCATAGAAATGAAATACGACTTCTCGTTTTAAGAAGCATTAGAACTCTATTGCTACGATACGTAGACATCTGCAAACAATATTTCCTAGCAAGGAAGTGTCGCATTTACATTCTTTTGAAGTGAATACGAGGTATACATAACATTCCGCAATGAATATTATATCGTATCACGAAACATAGAAATGAGATGCGACATCTCGTATTAAGAAGCATTAGAACTCTATTGCTACGATACGTAGACATCTGCAAACGCTATTTCCTAGCATGGAAGTGTCGCATTTACATTCTTCTGATGTGAATACGAGATATACATGACACTTCGCAATGAATATTATATCTTATCATGAAACATAGAAATGGGATGCGATATCGCTATTTAAGAAACATTAGAACTCTATTGCTTCGATACGTGGACATCTGGGAACGCTATTTCCTTGAAAGGAATTGGCGCATTTACAATCATTTGAAGTGAATACGAGGTATACATAACACTCTACCATGTATATTATATCTTATCACGAAACATAGAAATGAAATGTGACATCTCGTTTTAGGAAGCATTAGAACTCTATTGCTACGATACGTGGACATCTGCAAACGCTATTTCCTAGCATGTAAGTGTCGCATTTACATTCTTTTGAAGTGACTACAAGGTATACATAACACTCCATAATGAATATTATATCTTAACATGAAACATAGCAGTGAGATGCGATATCGCGTTTTAAGAAGTATTAGAACTCTATTGCTACGATACGTAGACATCTGCAAACGCTATTTCCTAGCATGGAAGTGTCGCATCTACATTCTTTTCAAGTGAATACGAGGTATACATAACATTCCGCAATGAATATTATATCTTATCTCGAAACATAGATGTGAGATGCGATATCGCGATGTAAGAAGCACTAGATCTCTATTGCTACGATGCGTAGACATCTGCAAATGTTATTTCCTAGCAAGGAAGTGTCGCATTTACATTCTTTTGACGTGAATACGAGGTAAACATAACATTCCACAATGAAAATTACACCATATTACGAAATATAGAAATGAAATGCGACTTCTCATTTTAAGAAGCATTAGAACTCTATTGCTACGATACGTAGACATCTGCAAACCCTATTTCCTAGCATGGAAGTGTCGCATTTTCATTCATTTGAAGTATATGCGTGGTATACATGACACTTCGCATTGAATATTATGTCTTATTAGGAAACATAGGAATGAGATGCGATATCGCGTGTTAGGAAGCTTTAGGACTCTATTGCTACGATACGTAGACACCTGCAAACGCTATTTCCTAGCAAGGAAGTGTCGCATTTACATTCTTTTGAAGTGAATACGAGGTATACATGACACTTCGCAATGAATATTATATCTTATCATGAAACGTAGGAGTGAGATGCGATATGGCATTTTAAGAATCATTAGAACTCTATTGTTTCGACACGTAGTCATCTGAAAACGCTATTTCCTAGCAAGGAAGTGTCGCATTTACATTCTTTTGAAGTGACTACAAGGTATACATAACACTCCATAATGAATATTATATCTTAACAACGAAACATAGCAGTGAGATGCGATATCGCGTTTTAAGAAGTATTAGAACTCTATTGCTACGATACGTAGACATCTGCAAACGCTATTTCCTAGCATGGAAGTGTCGCATCTACATTCTTTTGAAGTGAGTACGAGGTATACATAACATTCCGCAATGAATATTATATCTTATTACGAAGCATAGAAATGAAATACGACTTCTCGTTTTAAGAAGCATTAGAACTCTATTGCTACGATACGTAGACATCTGCAAACAATATTTCCTAGCAAGGAAGTGTCGCATTTACATTCTTTTGAAGTGAATACGAGGTATACATAACATTCCGCAATGAATATTATATCTTATCACGAAACATAGAAATGTGATGCGACATCTCGTATTAAGAAGCATTAGAACTCTATTGCTACGATACGTAGACATCTGCAAACGCTATTTCCTAGCATGGAAGTGTCGCATTTACATTCTTCTGATGTGAATACGAGATATACGTGACACTTCGCAATGAATATTATATCTTATCATGAAACATAGAAATGGGATGCGATATCGCTATTTAAGAAACATTAGAACTCTATTGCTTCGATACGTAGACATCTGGGAACGCTATTTCCTTGAAAGGAAGTGGCGCATTTACAATCATTTGAAGTGAATACGAGGTATACGTAACACTCTACCATGTATATTATATCTTATCACGAAACATAGAAATGAAATGTGACATCTCGTTTTAAGAAGCATTAGAACTCTATTGCTACGATACGTGGACATCTGCAAACGCTATTTCCTAGCATGTAAGTGTCGCATTTACATTCTTTTGAAGTGAATACGAGGTATACATGACACATCGCAATGATTATTATATCTTATCATGAAACATAGATGTGAGATGCGATATCGCGGTTTAAGAAGCACTAGAACTCTATTGCTACGATGCGTAGACATCTGCAAATGTTATTTCCTAGCAAGGAAGTGTCGCATTTACATTCTTTTGACGTGAATACGAGGTAAACATAACATTCCACAATGAAAATTACACCTTATTACGAAATATAGAAATGAAATGCGACTTCTCATTTTAAGAAGCATTGGAACTCTATTGCTACGATACGTAGACATCTGCAAACCCTATTTCCTAGCATGGAAGTGCCGCATTTACATTCTTTTGAAGTGAATACGATGTATACATGACACTGCGCAATGAATATTATATCTTATCATGAAACATAGGAGTGAGATGCGATATCGCGTTTCAAGAAGCATTAGAACTCTATTGCTACGATACGTAGACATCTGCAAACAATATTTCCTAGCATGGATGTGTCGCATTTACATTCTTTTGAAGTGAATACGAGGTATACATGACACTTCGCAATGAATATTATATCTTATCATGAAACATAGGAGTGAGATGCGATATGGCATTTTAAGAATCATTAGAACTCTATTGTTCCGACACGCAGTCATCTGGAAACGCTATTTCCTAGCAAGGAAGTGTCGCATTTGCATTCTTTTGAAGTGACTACGGGGTACACATAACACTCCATAATGAATATTATATCTTAACATGAAACATAGCAGTGAGATGCGATATCGCGTTTTAAGAAGCATTAGAACTCTATTGCTACGATACTTAGACATCTGCAAACGCTATTTCCTAGCTTGGAAGTGTCGCATCTACATTCTTTTGAAGATAATACGAGGTATACACAACATTCCGCAATGAATATTATACCTTATCATGAAACATATAAGAGAGATGCGATATCGCGTTTTAGGAAGCATTAGAACTCTACTGCTACGATACGTAGACATCTGCAAAGGCTATTTCCTAGCATGGAATGGTCGCATTTACATTCTTTTGAAGTGAGTACGAGGTATACATGACACTTCGCAATGAATATTATATCTGAACATGAAACATAGACGTGAGATGCAACATCTCGTTTTAAGAAGCATTAGAACTCTATTGCTACGATACGTAGACATCTGCAAACGCTATTTCCTAGCAAGGAAGTGTCGCATTTACATTCTTTTGAAGTGAATACGAGGTATACATAACATTCCGCAATGAATATTATATCTCATAACGAAACATAGAAATGAGATGCGACATCTCGTATTAAGAAGCATTAGAACTCTATTGCTACGATACGTAGACATCTGCAAACGCAATTTCCTAGCATGGAAGTGTCGCATTTACATACTTCTGATGTGAATACGAGATATACATGACACTTCGCAATGCATATTATATCTTATCATGAAACATAGAAATGGGATGCGATATCGCTATTTAAGAAACATTAGAACTCTATTGCTTCGATACGTAGACATCTGGGAACGCTATTTCCTTGAAAGGAAGTGGCGCATTTACAATCATTTGAAGTGAATACGCGGTATACATAACACTCTACAATGAATATTATATCTTACCACGAAATATAGATATGAAATGCGACATCTCGTTTTAAGAAGCATTAGAACTCTATTGCTGCGATACGTATACATCTGCAAACGGTATTTCCTAGCATGTAAGTGTCGCATTTACATTCCTTTGAAGTTTATACGAGGTATACATGACTCTTCGCAATGAATATTATATCTTATCTCGAAACATAGATGTGAGATGCGATATCGCGATATAAGAAGCACTAGATCTCTATTGCTACGATGCGTAGACATCTGCAAATGTTATTTCCTAGCAAGGAAGTGTCGCATTTACATTCTTTTGACGTGAATACGAGGTAAACATAACACTCCACAATGAAAATTACACCATATTACGAAATATAGAAATGATATGCGACTTCTCCTTTTAAGAAGCATTAGAACTCTATTGCTACGATACGTAGACATCTGCAAACCCTATTTTCTAGCATGGAAGTGTCGCATTTTCATTCATTTGAAGTATATGCGTGGTATACATGACACTTCGCATTGAATATTATGTCTTATTAGGAAACATAGGAATGAGATGCGATATCGCGTTTTAGGAAGCGTTAGGACTCTATTGCTACTATACGTAGACACCTGCAAACGCTATTTCCTAGCAAGGAAGTGTCGCATTTACATTCTTTTGAAGTGAATACGAGGTATACATGACACTTCGCAATGAATATTATATCTTATCATGAAACGTAGGAGTGAGATGCGATATGGCATTTTAAGAATCATTAGAACTCTATTGTTTCGACACGTAGTCATCTGAAAACGCTATTTCCTAGCAAGGAAGTGTCGCATTTACATTCTTTTGAAGTGACTACAAGGTATACATAACACTCCATAATGAATATTATATCTTAACATGAAACATAGCAGTGAGATGCGATATCGCGTTTTAAGAAGCATTAGAACTCTATTGCTACGATACGTAGACATCTGCAAACGCTATTTCCTAGCATGGAAGTGTCTCATTTACATTCTTTTGAAGATAATACGAGGTATACATAACATTCCGCAACGATTATTATACCTTATCGTGAAACATATAAGAGAGATGCGATATCGCGTTTTAGGAAGCATTAGAACTCTACTGCTACGATACGTAGACATCTGCAAAGGCTATTTCCTAGCATGGAAGGGTCGCATTTACATTCTTTTGAAGTGAGTACGAGGTATACATGACACTTCGCAATGAATATTATATCTGAACATGAAACATAGAAGTGAGATGCAACATCTCGTTTTACGAAGCATTAGAACTCTATTGCTACGATACGTAGGCATCTGCAAACGCTATTCCCTAGCATGGAAGGGTCGCATTGACATTCTTTTGAAGTGAGTACGAGGTATACATGACACTTCGCAATGGATACTATATCTTATCATGAAATATAGAAGTGAGATGCGATATCGCGTTTTAGGAAGCATTAGAACTCTATTGCTACGATACGTAGACATCTGCAAACGCTATTTCCTAGCAAGGAAGTGTCGCATTTTCATTCATTTGAAGTATATGCGTGGTATACATGACACTTCGCATTGAATATTATGTCTTATTAGGAAACATAGGAATGAGATGCGATATCGCGTTTTAGGAAGCGTTAGGACTCTATTGCTACTATACGTAGACACCTGCAAACGCTATTTCCTAGCAAGGAAGTGTCGCATTTACATTCTTTTGAACTGAATACGAGGTATACATGACACTTCGCAATGAATATTATATCTTATCATGAAACGTAGGAGTGAGATGCGATATGGCATTTTTAGAATCATTAGAACTCTATTGTTTCGACACGTAGTCATCTGAAAACGCTATTTCCTAGCAAGGAAGTGTCGCATTTACATTCTTTTGAAGTGACTACAAGGTATACATAACACTCCATAATGAATATTATATCTTAACATGAAACATAGCAGTGAGATGCGATATCGCGTTTTAAGAAGTATTAGAACTCTATTGCTACGATACGTAGACATCTGCAAACAATATTTCCTAGCAAGGAAGTGTCGCATTTACATTCTTTTGAAGTGAATACGAGGTATACATAACATTCCGCAATGAATATTATATCTTATCACGAAACATAGAAATGAGATGCGACATCTCGTATTAAGAAGCATTAGAACTCTATTGCTACGATACGTAGACATCTGCAAACGCTATTTCCTAGCATGGAAGTGTCGCATTTACATTCTTCTGATGTGAATACGAGATATACATGACACTTCGCAATGAATATTATATCTTATCATGAAACATAGAAATGGGATGCGATATCGCTATTTAAGAAACATTAGAACTCTATTGCTTCGATACGTAGACATCTGGGAACGCTATTTCCTTGAAAGGAAGTGGCGCATTTACAATCATTTGAAGTGAATACGAGGTTTACATAACACTCTACCATGTATATTATATCTTATCACGAAACATAGAAATGAAATGTGACATCTCGTTTTAAGAAGCATTAGAACTCTATTGCTACGATACGTGGACATCTGCAAACGCTATTTCCTAGCATGTAAGTGTCGCATTTACATTCTTTTGAAGTGAATACAAGGTATACATAACACTCCATAATGAATATTATATCTTAACATGAAACATAGCAGTGAGATGCGATATCGCGTTTTAAGAAGTATTAGAACTCTATTGCTACGATACGTAGACATCTGCAAACGCTATTTCCTAGCATGGAAGTGTCGCATCTACATTCTTTTGAAGTGACTACAAGGTATACATAACACTCCATAATGAATATTATATCTTAACATGAAACATAGCAGTGAGATGCGATATCGCGTTTTAAGAAGTATTAGAACTCTATTGCTACGACACGTAGACATCTGCAAACGCTATTTCCTAGCATGGAAGTGTCGCATCTACATTCTTTTGAAGTGAATACGAGGTATACATAACATTCCGCAATGAATATTATATCTTATTACGAAGCATAGAAATGAAATACGACTTCTCGTTTTAAGATGCATTAGAACTCTATTGCTACGATACGTAGACATCTGCAAACAATATTTCCTAGCAAGGAAGTGTCGCATTTACATTCTTTTGAAGTGAATACGAGGTATACATGACACTTCGCAATGAATATTATATCTTATCATGAAACGTAGGAGTGAGATGCGATATGGCATTTTAAGAATCATTAGAACTCTATTGTTTCGACACGTAGTCATCTGAAAACGCTATTTCCTAGCAAGGAAGTGTCGCATTTACATTCTTTTGAAGTGACTACAAGGTATACATAACACTCCATAATGAATATTATATCTTAACATGAAACATAGCAGTGAGATGCGATATCGCGTTTTAAGAAGCATTAGAACTCTATTGCTACGATACGTAGACATCTGCAAACGCTATTTCCTAGCATGGAAGTGTCTCATTTACATTCTTTTGAAGATAATACGAGGTATACATAACATTCCGCAACGAATATTATACCTTATCGTGAAACATATAAGAGAGATGCGATATCGCGTTTTAGGAAGCATTAGAACTCTACTGCTACGATACGTAGACATCTGCAAAGGCTATTTCCTAGCATGGAAGGGTCGCATTTACATTCTTTTGAAGTGAGTACGAGGTATACATGACACTTCGCAATGAATATTATATCTGAACATGAAACATAGAAGTGAGATGCAACATCTCGTTTTACGAAGCATTAGAACTCTATTGCTACGATACGTAGGCATCTGCAAACGCTATTCCCTAGCATGGAAGGGTCGCATTGACATTCTTTTGAAGTGAGTACGAGGTATACATGACACTTCGCAATGGATACTATATCTTATCATGAAATATAGAAGTGAGATGCGATATCGCGTTTTAGGAAGCATTAGAACTCTATTGCTACGATACGTAGACATCTGCAAACGCTATTTCCTAGCAAGGAAGTGTCGCATTTTCATTCATTTGAAGTATATGCGTGGTATACATGACACTTCGCATTGAATATTATGTCTTATTAGGAAACATAGGAATGAGATGCGATATCGCGTTTCAGGAAGCGTTAGGACTCTATTGCTACTATACGTAGACACCTGCAAACGCTATTTCCTAGCAAGGAAGTGTCGCATTTACATTCTTTTGAAGTGAATACGAGGTATACATGACACTTCGCAATGAATATTATATCTTATCATGAAACGTAGGAGTGAGTTGCGATATGGCATTTTAAGAATCATTAGAACTCTATTGTTTCGACACGTAGTCATCTGAAAACGCTATTTCCTAGCAAGGAAGTGTCGCATTTACATTCTTTTGAAGTGACTACAAGGTATACATAACACTCCATAATGAATATTATATCTTAACATGAAACATAGCAGTGAGATGCGATATCGCGTTTTAAGAAGTATTAGAACTCTATTGCTACGACACGTAGACATCTGCAAACGCTATTTCCTAGCATGGAAGTGTCGCATCTACATTCTTTTGAAGTGAATACGAGGTATACATAACATTCCGCAATGAATATTATATCTTATTACGAAGCATAGAAATGAAATACGACTTCTCGTTTTAAGATGCATTAGAACTCTATTGCTACGATACGTAGACATCTGCAAACAATATTTCCTAGCAAGGAAGTGTGGCATTTACATTCTTTTGAAGTGAATACGAGGTATACATGACACTTCGCAATGAATATTATATCTTATCATGAAACGTAGGAGTGAGATGCGATATGGCATTTTAAGAATCATTAGAACTCTATTGTTTCGACACGTAGTCATCTGAAAACGCTATTTCCTAGCAAGGAAGTGTCGCATTTACATTCTTTTGAAGTGACTACAAGGTATACATAACACTCCATAATGAATATTATATCTTAACATGAAACATAGCAGTGAGATGCGATATCGCGTTTTAAGAAGCATTAGAACTCTATTGCTACGATACGTAGACATCTGCAAACGCTATTTCCTAGCATGGAAGTGTCTCATTTACATTCTTTTGAAGATAATACGAGGTATACATAACATTCCGCAACGAATATTATACCTTATCGTGAAACATATAAGAGAGATGCGATATCGCGTTTTAGGAAGCATTAGAACTCTACTGCTACGATACGTAGACATCTGCAAAGGCTATTTCCTAGCATGGAAGGGTCGCATTTACATTCTTTTGAAGTGAGTACGAGGTATACATGACACTTCGCAATGAATATTATATCTGAACATGAAACATAGAAGTGAGATGCAACATCTCGTTTTACGAAGCATTAGAACTCTATTGCTACGATACGTAGGCATCTGCAAACGCTATTCCCTAGCATGGAAGGGTCGCATTGACATTCTTTTGAAGTGAGTACGAGGTATACATGACACTTCGCAATGGATACTATATCTTATCATGAAATATAGAAGTGAGATGCGATATCGCGTTTTAGGAAGCATTAGAACTCTATTGCTACGATACGTAGACATCTGCAAACGCTATTTCCTAGCAAGGAAGTGTCGCATTTTCATTCATTTGAAGTATATGCGTGGTATACATGACACTTCGCATTGAATATTATGTCTTATTAGGAAACATAGGAATGAGATGCGATATCGCGTTTTAGGAAGCGTTAGGACTCTATTGCTACTATACGTAGACACCTGCAAACGCTATTTCCTAGCAAGGAAGTGTCGCATTTACATTCTTTTGAACTGAATACGAGGTATACATGACACTTCGCAATGAATATTATATCTTATCATGAAACGTAGGAGTGAGATGCGATATGGCATTTTTAGAATCATTAGAACTCTATTGTTTCGACACGTAGTCATCTGAAAACGCTATTTCCTAGCAAGGAAGTGTCGCATTTACATTCTTTTGAAGTGACTACAAGGTATACATAACACTCCATAATGAATATTATATCTTAACATGAAACATAGCAGTGAGATGCGATATCGCGTTTTAAGAAGTATTAGAACTCTATTGCTACGATACGTAGACATCTGCAAACAATATTTCCTAGCAAGGAAGTGTCGCATTTACATTCTTTTGAAGTGAATACGAGGTATACATAACATTCCGCAATGAATATTATATCTTATCACGAAACATAGAAATGTGATGCGACATCTCGTATTAAGAAGCATTAGAACTCTATTGCTACGATACGTAGACATCTGCAAACGCTATTTCCTAGCATGGAAGTGTCGCATTTACATTCTTCTGATGTGAATACGAGATATACATGACACTTCGCAATGAATATTATATCTTATCATGAAACATAGAAATGGGATGCGATATCGCTATTTAAGAAACATTAGAACTCTATTGCTTCGATACGTAGACATCTGGGAACGCTATTTCCTTGAAAGGAAGTGGCGCATTTACAATCATTTGAAGTGAATACGAGGTTTACATAACACTCTACCATGTATATTATATCTTATCACGAAACATAGAAATGAAATGTGACATCTCGTTTTAAGAAGCATTAGAACTCTATTGCTACGATAC
Source organism: Xylocopa sonorina (assembly GCF_050948175.1). Lineage (NCBI taxonomy): Eukaryota > Metazoa > Arthropoda > Insecta > Hymenoptera > Apidae > Xylocopa > Xylocopa sonorina. Next base: position 415,674 of record NW_027490292.1, read on the forward strand.
GTGGACATCTGCAAACGCTATTTCCTAGCATGTAAGTGTCGCATTTACATTCTTTTGAAGTGACTACAAGGTATACATAACACTCCATAATGAATATTATATCTTAACATGAAACATAGCAGTGAGATGCGATATCGCGTTTTAAGAAGTATTAGAACTCTATTGCTACGATACATAGACATCTGCAAACGCTATTTCCTAGCATGGAAGTGTCGCATCTACATTCTTTTGAAGTGAATACGAGGTATACATAACATTCCGCAATGAATATTATATCTTATCTCGAAACATAGATGTGAGATGCGATATCGCGATTTAAGAAGCACTAGATCTCTATTGCTACGATGCGTAGACATCTGCAAATGTTATTTCCTAGCAAGGAAGTGTCGCATTTACATTCTTTTCACGTGAATACGAGGTAAACATAACATTCCACAATGAAAATTACACCATATTACGAAATATAGAAATGAAATGCGACTTCTCATTTTAAGAAGCATTAGAACTCTATTGCTACGATACGTAGACATCTGCAAACCCTATTTCCTAGCATGGAAGTGTCGCATTTTCATTCATTTGAAGTATATGCGTGGTATACATGACACTTCGCATTGAATATTATGTCTTATTAGGAAACATAGGAATGAGATGCGATATCGCGTTTTAGGAAGCGTTAGGACTCTATTGCTACGATACGTAGACACCTGCAAACGCTATTTCCTAGCAAGGAAGTGTCGCATTTACATTCTTTTGAAGTGAATACGAGGTATACATGACACTTCGCAATGAATATTATATCTTATCATGAAACGTAGGAGTGAGATGCGATATGGCATTTTAAGAATCATTAGAACTCTATTGTTTCGACACGTAGTCATCTGAAAACGCTATTTCCTAGCAAGGAAGTGTCGCATTTACATTCTTTTGAAGTGACTACAAGGTATACATAACACTCCATAATGAATATTATATCTTAACATGAAACATAGGAGTGAGATGCGATATCGCGTTTTAAGAAGTATTAGAACTCTATTGCTACGATACGTAGACATCTGCAAACGCTATTTCCTAGCATGGAAGTGTCGCATCTACATTCTTTTGAAGTGAATACGAGGTATACATAACATTCCGCAATGAATATTATATCTTATCTCGAAACATAGATGTGAGATGCGATATCGCGATTTAAGAAGCACTAGATCTCTATTGCTACGATGCGTAGACATCTGCAAATGTTATTTCCTAGCAAGGAAGTGTCGCATTTACATTCTTTTCACGTGAATACGAGGTAAACATAACATTCCACAATGAAAATTACACCATATTACGAAATATAGAAATGAAATGCGACTTCTCATTTTAAGAAGCATTAGAACTCTATTGCTACGATACGTAGACATCTGCAAACCCTATTTCCTAGCATGGAAGTGTCGCATTCTCATTCATTTGAAGTATATGCGTGGTATACATGACACTTCGCATTGAATATTATGTCTTATTAGGAAACATAGGAATGAGATGCGATATCGCGTTTTAGGAAGCGTTAGGACTCTATTGCTACGATACGTAGACACCTGCAAACGCTATTTCCTAGCAAGGAAGTGTCGCATTTACATTCTTTTGAAGTGAATACGAGGTATACATGACACTTCGCAATGAATATTATATCTTATCATGAAACGTAGGAGTGAGATGCGATATGGCATTTTAAGAATCATTAGAACTCTATTGTTTCGACACGTAGTCATCTGAAAACGCTATTTCCTAGCAAGGAAGTGTCGCATTTACATTCTTTTGAAGTGACTACAAGGTATACATAACACTCCATAATGAATATTATATCTTAACATGAAACATAGCAGTGAGATGCGATATCGCGTTTTAAGAAGTATTAGAACTCTATTGCTACGATACGTAGACATCTGCAAACGCTATTTCCTAGCATGGAAGTGTCGCATCTACATTCTTTTGAAGTGAATACGAGGTATACATAACATTCCGCAATGAATATTATATCTTATTACGAAGCATAGAAATGAAATACGACTTCTCGTTTTAAGAAGCATTAGAACTCTATTGCTACGATACGTAGACATCTGCAAACAATATTTCCTAGCAAGGAAGTGTCGCATTTGCATTCTTTTGAAGTGACTACAAGGCATACATAACACTCCATAGTGAATATTATATCTTAACATGAAACATAGCAGTGAGATGCGATATCGCGTTTTAAGAAGTATTAGAACTCTATTGCTACGATACGTAGACATCTGCAAACGCTATTTCCTAGCATGGAAGTGTCGCATCTACATTCTTTTGAAGTGAATACGAGGTATACATAACATTCCGCAATGAATATTATATCTTATTACGAAGCATAGAAATGAAATACGACTTCTCGTTTTAAGAAGCATTAGAACTCTATTGCTACGATACGTAGACATCTGCAAACAATATTTCCTAGCAAGGAAGTGTCGCATTTACATTCTTTTGAAGTGAATACGAGGTATACATAACATTCCGCAATGAATATTATATCTTATCACGAAACATAGAAATGAGATGCGACATCTCGTATTAAGAAGCATTAGAACTCTATTGCTACGATACGTAGACATCTGCAAACGCTATTTCCTAGCATGGAAGTGTCGCATTTACATTCTTCTGATGTGAATACGAGATATACATGACACTTCGCAATGAATATTATATCTTATCATGAAACATAGAAATGGGATGCGATATCGCTATTTAAGAAACATTAGAACTCTATTGCTTCGATACGTAGACATCTGGGAACGCTATTTCCTTGAAAGGAAGTGGCGCATTTACAATCATTTGAAGTGAATACGAGGTATACATAACACTCTACCATGTATATTATATCTTATCACGAAACATAGAAATGAAATGTGACATCTCATTTTAAGAAGCATTAGAACTCTATTGCTACGATACGTGGACATCTGCAAACGCTATTTCCTAGCATGTAAGTGTCGCATTTACATTCTTTTGAAGTGACTACAAGGTATACATAACACTCCATAATGAATATTATATCTTAACATGAAACATAGCAGTGAGATGCGATATCGCGTTTTAAGAAGTATTAGAACTCTATTGCTACGATACGTAGACATCTGCAAACGCTATTTCCTAGCATGGAAGTGTCGCATCTACATTCTTTTGAAGTGAATACGAGGTATACATAACATTCCGCAATGAATATTATATCTTATCTCGAAACATAGATGTGAGATGCGATATCGCGATTTAAGAAGCACTAGATCTCTATTGCTACGATGCGTAGACATCTGCAAATGTTATTTCCTAGCAAGAAAGTGTCGCATTTACATTCTTTTGACGTGAATACGAGGTAAACATAACATTCCACAATGAAAATTACACCATATTACGAAATATAGAAATGAAATGCGACTTCTCATTTTAAGAAGCATTAGAACTCTATTGCTACGATACGTAGACATCTGCAAACCCTATTTCCTAGCATGGAAGTGTCGCATTTTCATTCATTTGAAGTATATGCGTAGTATACATGACACTTCGCATTGAATATTATGTCTTATTAGGAAACATAGGAATGAGATGCGATATCGCGTTTTAGGAAGCGTTAGGACTCTATTGCTACGATACGTAGACACCTGCAAACGCTATTTCCTAGCAAGGAAGTGTCGCATTTACATTCTTTTGAAGTGAATACGAGGTATACATGACACTTCGCAATGAATATTATATCTTATCATGAAACGTAGGAGTGAGATGCGATATGGCATTTTAAGAATCATTAGAACTCTATTGTTTCGACACGTAGTCATCTGAAAACGCTATTTCCTAGCAAGGAAGTGTCGCATTTACATTCTTTTGAAGTGACTACAAGGTATACATAAAACTCCATAATGAATATTATATCTTAACATGAAACATTGAAGTGAGATGCGATATCGCGATTTAAGGAGCACTAGAACTCTATTGCTACGATGCGTAGACATCTGCAAATGTTATTTCCTAGCAAGGAAGTGTCGCATTTACATTATTTTGAAGTGAATACGAGGTATACATAACACTCCACAATGAATATTACATCTTATCACGAAACATAGAAATGAAATGCGACATCTCGTTTTAAGTAGCATTAGAAATCTATTGCAACGATACGTATAAATCTGCAATCGCTATTTCCTAGCATGGAAATGACGCACTTGCATTCCATTAAAGCGAATACGAGGTATACGTAACATTACACAATGCATATTATATCCTATTACGAAACATAGAAATGAAATACGACATCTCGTTTTAAGAAGCATTAGTACTCTATTGCTGTGATACGTAGACATCTGCAAACAATATTTCCTAGCATGTGAGTGTCGCATTTACATTCTTTTGAAGTGAGTACGAGGTATACATGACACTTCGCAATGAATATTATATCTTATCATGAAACATAGGTATGAGGTGCTATATCGCATTTTAAGAAGCATTAGAACCCTATTGCTACGATACGTAGACATCTGCAAACGCCACTTCCTAGCATGGAAGTGTCGCATTTACATTCTTTTGAAGTGAATACGAGGTATACATGACACTTCGCAAAGAATATTATATCTTATCATAAAACATGGAAGTGAGATGCGATATCGCGTTCTAAGAAGCATTAGAACTCTATTGCTACGATACGTAGACATCTGCAAAGGCTATTTCCTAGCATGGAAGGGTCGCATTTACATTCTTTTGAAGTGAGTACGAGGTATACATAGCAATCCATAATGAATATTATATCTTATCATGAAATATAGCAGTGAGATGCGATATCGCGTTATAAGAAGTATTAGAACTCTATTGCTACGATACGTAGACATCTGCAAACGCTATTTCCTAGCATGGAAGTGTCGCATCTACATTCTTTTGAAGTGAATACGAGGTATACATGACAATTCGCAATGAATATTATACCTTATCATGAAACATAGAAGAGAGATGCGATATCGCGTCTTAGGAAGCATTAGAACTCTATTGCTACGATACGTAGACATCTGCAAACGCTATTTCCTAGCATGTAAGTGTCGCATTTACATTCTTTTGAAGTGAATACGAGGTATACATGACACTTCGCAATGAATATTATATCTTATCTCGAAACATAGAAGTGAGATGCGATATCGCGATTTAAGGAGCACTAGAACTCTATTGCTACGATGCGTAGACATCTGCAAATGTTATTTCCTAGCAAGGAAGTGTCGCATTTACATTATTTTGAAGTGAATACGAGGTATACATAACACTCCACAATGAATATTACATCTTATCACGAAACATAGATATGAAATGCGACATCTCGTTTTAAGTAGCATTAGAACTCTATTGCAACGATACGTATAAATCTGCAAACGCTATTTCCTAGCATGGAAATGACGCACTTACATTCCATTAAAGCGAATACGAGGTATACATAACATTATACAATGCATATTATATCCTATTACGAAACATAGAAATGAAATACGACATCTCGTTTTAAGAAGCATTAGTACTCTATTGCTGTGATACGTAGACATCTGCAAACAATATTTCCTAGCATGTGAGTGTCGCATTTACATTCTTTTGAAGTGAGTACGAGGTATACATGACACTTTGCAATGAATATTATATCTTATCATGAAACATAGAAGTGAGGTGCGATAACGCGTTTTAAGAAGCCTTAGAACTCTATGGCCTCAATGCGGAGACATCTGCAAATGCTATTTCCTAGCAAGGAAGTGTCGCATTTACATCTGTTTGGAGTGAATACGAGGTATACATAACACTTCGCAATGAACATTATATCTTATCACGAAATATAGAAATGAGATGCGATATCGCGATTTAAGTAGCATTAGAACTCTATTGCTACGATACTTTGACATCTGAATACGCTATTTCCCAGCAAGGAAGTGTCGCACTTACATTCGTTTGGAGTGAATACGAGGTATACATGACACTTCGCAATGATTATTACATCTTATCATGAAACATAGAACTGCGATGCGATTACGGGAATTAAGAAGCATTACAACTCTATTGCTTCGATACGTAGAGATCCGGAAACGCTATTTTCTAGCAAGCAAGTGTGTCATTTACATTCTTTTGAAGTGTGGACCAGGTATACGTAACACTTCGCAGTGAATATTATATCATATCATGAATCATAGGAATGGGATGCGATATCGCGTTTTAAAAACCATGAGAGCTGTATTGCTTCCATACGTAGACACCTGAAAACGCTATTTCATAGCAAGAAATTGTGGCATTTACATTCCTTTGAAGTGAATACGAGGTACAAGTGAAACTTCGCAATGAATATTAAATCTTATCATGAAACATAGAAATGAGATACGATATCGCGATTTAAGAAGCATTAGAACTCTATTGCTTCGATACGGAGACATCTGCTGTCGCTATTTGCTAGTAAGGAAGTGTCGCATTTACAATTATTTGAAGTGAATACGAGGAACACATTACACTTCGCAATGAATATTATATCTTGTCGTGAAACATAGGAATGAAATGCGATATCCCGTTTTAAGAAGTGTCAGGACGCTGTTGCTACGATACGAAGACATCTGCAAACGCCATTTCCTAGCAAGGAAGTGTCGCATTTACATTCATTTGAAGTGAATACGATGTATACACGACACTTCGCAATGAATGTTAGATCTTATCATGAAATATAGAAATGAGATGCGATATCCCGTTTATAGAAGCATTAGAACTCTATTGCTACGATACGTAGGCATCTGCAAACGCTATTTCCTAGCAAGGAATAGTCGCATTTACATTCTCTTGAAGTGAATAAGGAGGTTTACATGACACTTTGCAATGAATATTATATCTTATCACGAGACATATAAATGAGATGCGATATCGCAATTTAAGTAGCATTAGAACTCTATTGCTACGATACGTAGACATCTGCAAACGCTATTTCCTAGCAAGCAACAGTCGCATTTACATTCTTTTGAAGTGAATACGAGGTATACATGATACTTCGTAATGAATATTATATCTTATCATGAAACATAGAAGAGAGATGCGATATCGCGTTTAAAGAAGCATTAGAACTCTATAGCCTCGACGCGTAGACATTTGCAGACGCTATTTCCTAGCATGGAAGTGTCGCATTTTCATTCTTTTGTAGTGAATACGAGGTGTACATGACACTTCGGAATGAATATTATACTACTTATCACGAAACATAGAAATGAGATGCGATATCGCGATTTAAGTAGCATTAGAACTCTATTGCTACGATACGTCATCTGACATCAGACATCTGCAAACGCTATTTCCTAGCAAGCAGTAGTCGGATTTACATTCTTTTGAGGTGAATACGAGGTGTACATGGCACTTCGCAATGAATATTATATCTTATCATGAAACAAAGAAGAGGGATGCGATATCGCGTTTTGAGAAGCATTAGAACTCTATTGCTACGATACGTAGACATCTGCAAACGCTATTTCCTAGCAAGCAATAGTCGCATTTACTTTCTTTTGAAGTGAATGCGAGGTGCACATGACACTTCGCAATGAATATTATATCTTACCACGAAACATAGAAATGAGATGCGATATCGCGATTTAAGTAGCATTAGAACCCTTTTGCTACGATACGTAGACATCTGAATAGGCTATTTCCTAGCAAGGGAGTGTCGCATTTACATTCGTTTGGAGAGAATACGAGGTATATATGACACATCGCAATGAATATTATATCTTATCATGGAACATAGACGAGAGATGCGATATCGCTATTTAAGAAGTAATAGAACTCCATGGCCTCGATGCGGAGACATGTGCAAACGCTATTTCCTAGCACGGAAGTGTCGCACATACATTCTTTTGAAGTGAATACGAGGTATACATGACACTTTGAAATGAATATTATATCTTATCACGAAACATATAGATGAGATGCGATATCGCGATCTAAGAAGCATTAGAACTCTATTGCTACGATACGTAGACATCTGCAAACGCTATTTCCTAGCAAGCAATAGTCGCATTTACATTCTTTTGACGCGAATACGAGGTATACATGACACTTCGCAATGAATATTATATCTTATCACGAAGCATAGAAATGAGATGCGATATCGCGTTTTGAGATGCATTAGAACCCTATTGCCTCGATGCGGAGATATCTGCAAACGCTATTTCCTAGCATGGAAGTGTCGCATTTTCATTCTTTTGAAGTGAATTCGAGGTATACATGACTCTTCAGAATGAATACTATAACTTATCAAGAAACATAGAAATGAGATGCGATATCGCGATCTAAGACGCATTAGAACCCTATTGCTACGATACTCAAGCATCTGCAAACGCTATTTCCTAGCAAGGAAGTGTCGCATTTACATTCGTTTGGAGTGAATACGAGGTATACATGACACTTCGCAATGAATATTATATCTTATCACCAAACATAGAAATGAAATGTGACATCTTGTTTTAAGAAGCATTAGGACACTCTTCCTACGATACGTAGACATCTGCAAACGCTATTTCCCAGCAAGCAATAGTCGCATTTACATTCTTTTGTCGCGAATACGAGGTATGCATGACACTTCGCAATGAATATTATATCTTATCATGAATCATAGAAGAGAGATGCGATATCGCGTTGTAAGAAGGCTTAAAACTCTATGGCCTCGATGCGGAGACATCTGCAAACGCTATTTCCTAGCATGGAAGTGTCGCACTTACATTCTTTTGTTGTGAATACGAGGTGTACATGACACTTCGCAATGAATATTATATCTTATCACGAAGCATAGAAATGAGGTGCGATATCGCGTTTTGAGAAGCATTAGTACTCTATTGCTACGATACATAGACATCTCCAAACGCTATTTCCTAGCAAGGAAGATGCGCATTTACATTCTTTTGAAGTGAATACGAGGTATACATGACACTTCGCAATGAACATTATATCTTATCACGAAACATAGAAAAGAGGTGCGATATCGCGATCTAAGAAACATTAGAACTCTACTGCTACGATACGTAGGCATCTGAAAACGCTATTTCCTAGCAAGGGAGATTCGCATTTACATTCTCTTGAAGTGAATACGAGGTATACATGACACTTCGCAATGAACATTGTATCTTATCACGAAGCATAGAAATGAGATGCGATACCGCGATCTAAGAAGCATTAGAGCTCTATGGCCTCGATGCGGAGACATCTGCAAACGCTATTTCCTAGCATGGAAGTGTCGCATTTACATTCTTTTGAAGTGAATACTCGGTATACATGACACTTCGCAATGAATATTATATCATATCATGAAACATAGAATTGAGATGTGATATCTCCTTTTAAGAAGCATTAGAACTCTATTGCCCCGACGCGTAGACATCTGCAGACGCTATTTCCTAGCATGGAAGTGTCGCATTTTCATTCTTTTGTAGTGAATGCGAGGTATACATGACACTTCGCAATGAATATTATATCTTATCATGAAACATAGAAATGAGATGCGATATCGCGATTCAAGTAGCATTAGAACCCTTTTGCTACGATACGTAGACATCTGAATAAGCTATTTCCTAGCAAGGGAGTGTCGCATTTACATTCGTTTGGAGAGAAGACGAGGTATACATGATACTTCGCAATGAATATTATATCTTATCATGAAACATAGAAGAGAGATGCGATATCACGTCTTAAGAAGCATTAGAACTCTATTGCCTCGAAGCGTAGAGATCTGCAGACGCTATTTCCTAGCATGGAAGTGTCGCATTTACATTCTTTTGAAGTGAATACGAGGTGAAAATGACACTTCGCAATGAATATTATATCTTATAACGAAACATTGAAATGAGATGCGATATCGCGATTTAAGTAGCATTAGATCTCTATTGCACATCTGAATACGCCATTTCCTAGCAAGGAAGTGTCGCATTTACATTCGTTTGGAGAGAATACGAGGTATATATGACACATCGCAATGAATATTATATCTTATCATGGAACATAGACCAGAGATGCGATATCGCTATTTAAGAAGTAATAGAACTCCATGGCCTCGATGCGGAGACATGTGCAAACGCTATTTCCCAGCACGGAAGTGTCGCACATACATTCTTTTGAAGTGAATACGAGGTATACATGACACTTTGAAATGAATATTATATCTTATCACGAAACATATAGATGGGATGCGATATCGCGATTTAAGAAGCATTAGAACTCTATTGCTACGATACTTAGACATCTGCAAACGCTATTTCCTAGCAAGCAATAGTCGCATTTACATTCTTTTGACGCGAATACGAGGTATACATGACACTTCGCAATGAATATTATATCTTATCACGAAGCATAGAAATGAGATGCGATATCGAGTTTTGAGATGCATTAGAACCCTATTGCCTCGATGCAGAGATATCTGAAAACGCTATTTCCTAGCATGGAAGTGTCGCATTTACATTCTTTTGAAGTGAATTCGAGGTATACATGACTCTTCGGAATGAATACTATAACTTATCAAGAAACATAGAAATGAGATGCGATATCGCGATCTAAGGCGCATTAGAACCCTACTGCTACGATACTCAAGCATCTGCAAACGCTATTTCCTAGCAAGGAAGTGTCGCATTTACATTCGTTTGGAGTGAATACGAGGTATACATGACACTTCGCAATGAATATTATATCTTATCACCATACATAGAAATGAAATGTGACATCTTGTTTTAAGAAGCATTAGGACACTTTTCCTACGATACGTAGACATCTGCAAACGCTATTTCCCAGCAAGCAATAGTCGCATTTACATTCTTTTGTCGCGAATACGAGGTATGCATGACACTTCGCAATGAATATTATATCTTATCATGAAACATAGAAGAGAGATGCGATATCGCGTTGTAAGAAGGCTTAAAACTCTATGGCCTCGATGCGGAGACATCTGCAAACGCTATTTCCTAGCATGGAAGTGTCGCACTTACATTCCTTTGAAGTGAATACGAAGTATACATGACACTTCGCAATGAATATTACATCTTATCACGAAGCATAGAAATGAGATCCGATAGCGCGTTTTAAGAAGCATTATAACACTATTGCATCGATGCGGAGATATTTGCAAACGCTATTTCCTTGCATGGAAGTGTCGCATTTACATTATTTCGAAGTGAATTCGAGGTATACATGACACTTCGGAATGAATATTATAACTTATCACGAAACATAGAAATGAGATGCGATATCGCGATCTAAGAAGCATTAGAACTCTATTGCTACGATACGTAGGCATCTGCAAACGCTATTTCCTAGCAAGTGAGATTCGCATTTATATTCTCTTGAAGTGAATACGAGGTATACATGACACTTCGCAATGAACATTATATCCTATCACGAAACATAGAAATGAGGTGCGATATCGCGAACTAAGAAGCATTAGAACTCTATTGCTACGATACGTAGGCATCTGCAAACGCTATTTCTTACCAAGGAATAGTCGCATTTACATTCTTTTGAAGTGAATACGAGGTATACATGACACTTCGCAATGAACATTATATCTTATCATGTAACATAGAAGTGAGGTGCGACATCGCGTTTTACGAAGCATTAGAACCCCATAGCCACGATGTGGAGATATCGGCAAACGCTATTTCCTAGCAAGGAATAGTCGCATTTACATTCTCTTGAAGTGAATAAGGAGGTTTACATGACACTTTGCAACGAATATTGTATCTTATCACGAGACATATAAATGAGATGCGATATCGCGATTTAAGTAGCATTAGAACTCTATTGCTACGATACGTAGACATCTACAAACGCTATTTCCTAGCAAGCAACAGTCGCATTTACATTCTTTTGAAGTGAATACGAGGTATACATGACACTTTGAAATGAATATTATATCTTATCACGAAACATATAGATGAGATGCGATATCGCGATTTAAGAAGCATTAGAACTCTATTGCTACGATACGTAGACATCTGCAAACGCTATTTCCTAGCAAGCAATAGTCGCATTTACATTCTTTTGACGCGAATACGAGGTATACATGACACTTCGCAATGAATATTATATCTTATCACGAAGCATAGAAATGAGATGCGATATCGAGTTTTGAGATGCATTAGAACCCTATTGCCTCGATGCAGAGATATCTGAAAACGCTATTTCCTAGCATGGAAGTGTCGCATTTACATTCTTTTGAAGTGAATTCGAGGTATACATGACTCTTCGGACTGAATACTATAACTTATCAAGAAACATAGAAATGAGATGCGATATCGCGATCTAAGGCGCATTAGAACCCTATTGCTACGATACTCAAGCATCTGCAAACGCTATTTCCTAGCAAGGAAGTGTCGCATTTACATTCGTTTGGAGTGAATACGAGGTATACATGACACTTCGCAATGAATATTATATCTTATCACCATACATAGAAATGAAATGTGACATCTTGTTTTAAGAAGCATTAGGACACTTTTCCTACGATACGTAGACATCTGCAAACGCTATTTCCCAGCAAGCAATAGTCGCATTTACATTCTTTTGTCGCGAATACGAGGTATGCATGACACTTCGCAATGAATATTATATCTTATCATGAAACATAGAAGAGAGATGCGATATCGCGTTGTAAGAAGGCTTAAAACTCTATGGCCTCGATGCGGAGACATCTGCAAACGCTATTTCCTAGCATGGAAGTGTCGCACTTACATTCCTTTGAAGTGAATACGAAGTATACATGACACATCGCAATGAATATTACATCTTATCACGAAGCATAGAAATGAGATCCGATAGCGCGTTTTAAGAAGCATTATAACACTATTGCATCGATGCGGAGATATTTGCAAACGCTATTTCCTTGCATGGAAGTGTCGCATTTACATTATTTCGAAGTGAATTCGAGGTATACATGACTCTTCAGAATGAATACTATAACTTATCAAGAAACATAGAAATGAGATGCGATATCGCGATCTAAGACGCATTAGAACCCTATTGCTACGATACTCAAGCATCTGCAAACGCTATTTCCTAGCAAGGAAGTGTCGCATTTACATTCGTTTGGAGTGAATACGAGGTATACATGACACTTCGCAATGAATATTATATCTTATCACCAAACATAGAAATGAAATGTGACATCTTGTTTTAAGAAGCATTAGGACACTCTTCCTACGATACGTAGACATCTGCAAACGCTATTTCCCAGCAAGCAATAGTCGCATTTACATTCTTTTGTCGCGAATACGAGGTATGCATGATACTTCGCAATGAATATTATATCTTATCATGAATCATAGAAGAGAGATGCGATATCGCGTTGTAAGAAGGCTTAAAACTCTATGGCCTCGATGCGGAGACATCTGCAAACGCTATTTCCTAGCATGGAAGTGTCGCACTTACATTCTTTTGTTGTGAATACGAGGTGTACATGACACTTCGCAATGAATATTATATCTTATCACGAAGCATAGAAATGAGGTGCGATATCGCGTTTTGAGAAGCATTAGTACTCTATTGCTACGATACATAGACATCTCCAAACGCTATTTCCTAGCAAGGAAGATGCGCATTTACATTCTTTTGAAGTGAATACGAGGTATACATGACACTTCGCAATGAACATTATATCTTATCACGAAACATAGAAAAGAGGTGCGATATCGCGATCTAAGAAACATTAGAACTCTACTGCTACGATACGTAGGCATCTGAAAACGCTATTTCCTAGCAAGGGAGATTCGCATTTACATTCTCTTGAAGTGAATACGAGGTATACATGACACTTCGCAATGAACATTGTATCTTATCACGAAGCATAGAAATGAGATGCGATACCGCGATCTAAGAAGCATTAGAGCTCTATGGCCTCGATGCGGAGACATCTGCAAACGCTATTTCCTAGCATGGAAGTGTCGCATTTACATTCTTTTGAAGTGAATACTCGGTATACATGACACTTCGCAATGAATATTATATCATATCATGAAACATAGAATTGAGATGTGATATCTCCTTTTAAGAAGCATTAGAACTCTATTGCCCCGACGCGTAGACATCTGCAGACGCTATTTCCTAGCATGGAAGTGTCGCATTTTCATTCTTTTGTAGTGAATGCGAGGTATACATGACACTTCGCAATGAATATTATATCTTATCATGAAACATAGAAATGAGACGCGATATCGCGATTTAAGTAGCATTAGAACCCTTTTGCTACGATACGTAGACATCTGAATAAGCTATTTCCTAGCAAGGGAGTGTCGCATTTACATTCGTTTGGAGAGAAGACGAGGTATACATGATACTTCGCAATGAATATTATATCTTATCATGAAACATAGAAGAGAGATGCGATATCACGTCTTAAGAAGCATTAGAACTCTATTGCCTCGAAGCGTAGAGATCTGCAGACGCTATTTCCTAGCATGGAAGTGTCGCATTTACATTCTTTTGAAGTGAATACGAGGTGAAAATGACACTTCGCAATGAATATTATATCTTATAACGAAACATTGAAATGAGATGCGATATCGCGATTTAAGTAGCATTAGATCTCTATTGCTACGATACGTAGACATCTGAATACGCCATTTCCTAGCAAGGAAGTGTCGCATTTACATTCGTTTGGAGAGAATACGAGGTATATATGACACATCGCAATGAATATTATATCTTATCATGGAACATAGACCAGAGATGCGATATCGCTATTTAAGAAGTAATAGAACTCCATGGCCTCGATGCGGAGACATGTGCAAACGCTATTTCCCAGCACGGAAGTGTCGCACATACATTCTTTTGAAGTGAATACGAGGTATTCATGACACTTTGAAATGAATATTATATCTTATCACGAAACATATAGATGAGATGCGATATCGCGATTTAAGAAGCATTAGAACTCTATTGCTACGATACGTAGACATCTGCAAACGCTATTTCCTAGCAAGCAATAGTCGCATTTACATTCTTTTGACGCGAATACGAGGTATACATGACACTTCGCAATGAATATTATATCTTATCACGAAGCATAGAAATGAGATGCGATATCGAGTTTTGAGATGCATTAGAACCCTATTGCCTCGATGCTGAGATATCTGAAAACGCTATTTCCTAGCATGGAAGTGTCGCATTTACATTCTTTTGAAGTGAATTCGAGGTATACATGACTCTTCGGAATGAATACTATAACTTATCAAGAAACATAGAAATGAGATGCGATATCGCGATCTAAGGCGCATTAGAACCCTATTGCTACGATACTCAAGCATCTGCAAACGCTATTTCCTAGCAAGGAAGTGTCGCATTTACATTCGTTTGGAGTGAATACGAGGTATACATGACACTTCGCAATGAATATTATATCTTATCACCATACATAGAAATGAAATGTGACATCTTGTTTTAAGAAGCATTAGGACACTTTTCCTACGATACGTAGACATCTGCAAACGCTATTTCCCAGCAAGCAATAGTCGCATTTACATTCTTTTGTCGCGAATACGAGGTATGCATGACACTTCGCAATGAATATTATATCTTATCATGAAACATAGAAGAGAGATGCGATATCGCGTTGTAAGAAGGCTTAAAACTCTATGGCCTCGATGCGGAGACATCTGCAAACGCTATTTCCTAGCATGGAAGTGTCGCACTTACATTCCTTTGAAGTGAATACGAAGTATACATGACACTTCGCAATGAATATTACATCTTATCACGAAGCATAGAAATGAGATCCGATAGCGCGTTTTAAGAAGCATTATAACACTATTGCATCGATGCGGAGATATTTGCAAACGCTATTTCCTTGCATGGAAGTGTCGCATTTACATTATTTCGAAGTGAATTCGAGGTATACATGACACTTCGGAATGAATATTATAACTTATCACGAAACATAGAAATGAGATGCGATATCGCGATCTAAGAAGCATTAGAACTCTATTGCTACGATACGTAGGCATCTGCAAACGCTATTTCCTAGCAAGTGAGATTCGCATTTATATTCTCTTGAAGTGAATACGAGGTATACATGACACTTCGCAATGAACATTATATCCTATCACGAAACATAGAAATGAGGTGCGATATCGCGAACTAAGAAGCATTAGAACTCTATTGCTACGATACGTAGGCATCTGCAAACGCTATTTCTTACCAAGGAATAGTCGCATTTACATTCTTTTGAAGTGAATACGAGGTATACATGACACTTCGCAATGAACATTATATCTTATCATGTAACATAGAAGTGAGGTGCGACATCGCGTTTTACGAAGCATTAGAACCCCATAGCCACGATGTGGAGATATCGGCAAACGCTATTTCCTAGCAAGGAATAGTCGCATTTACATTCTCTTGAAGTGAATAAGGAGGTTTACATGACACTTTGCAACGAATATTGTATCTTATCACGAGACATATAAATGAGATGCGATATCGCGATTTAAGTAGCATTAGAACTCTATTGCTACGATACGTAGACATCTACAAACGCTATTTCCTAGCAAGCAACAGTCGCATTTACATTCTTTTGAAGTGAATACGAGGTATACATGATACTTCGTAATGAATATTATATCTTATCATGAAACATAGAAGAGTGATGCGATATCGCGTTTAAAGAAGCATTAGAACTCTATAGCATCGACGCGTAGACATTTGCAGACGCTATTTCCTAGCATGGAAGTGTCGCATTTACATTCTTTTGTAGTGAATACGAGGTGTAAATGACACTTCGGAATGAATATTATACTACTTATCACGAAACATAGAAATGAGATGCGATATCGCGATCTAAGAAGCATTAGAACCCTATTGCTACGATACGTAGGCATCTGCAAACGCTATGCCATAGCAAGGAATAGTCGCATTTTCATTCTTTTGAATTGAATACGAGGTATACATGACACTCCGCAATGAATATTATATCTTATCACAAAACCTACAAATGAGATGCGATATCGCGATTTAAGTAGCATAAGAACTCTATTGCTACGATACGTCATCTGACATCAGACATCTGCAAACGCTATTTCCTAGCAAGCAGTAGTCGCATTTACATTCTTTTGAGGTGAATACGAGGTGTACATGGCACTTCGCAATGAATATTATATCTTATCATGAAACAAAGAAGAGGGATGCGATATCGCGTTTTGAGAAGCATTAGAACTCTATTGCTACGATACGTACACATCTGCAAACGCTATTTCCTAGCAAGCAACAGTCGCATTTACATTCTTTTGAAGTGAATACGAGGTATACATGATACTTCGTAATGAATATTATATCTTATCATGAAACATAGAAGAGAGATGCGATATCGCGTTTAAAGAAGCATTAGAACTCTATAGCCTCGACGCGTAGACATTTGCAGACGCTATTTCCTAGCATGGAAGTGTCGCATTTTCATTCTTTTGTAGTGAATACGAGGTGTACATGACACTTCGGAATGAATATTATACTACTTATCACGAAACATAGAAATGAGATGCGATATCGCGATTTAAGTAGCATTAGAACTCTATTGCTACGATACGTCATCTGACATCAGACATCTGCAAACGCTATTTCCTAGCAAGCAGTAGTCGGATTTACATTCTTTTGAGGTGAATACGAGGTGTACATGGCACTTCGCAATGAATATTATATCTTATCATGAAACAAAGAAGAGGGATGCGATATCGCGTTTTGAGAAGCATTAGAACTCTATTGCTACGATACGTAGACATCTGCAAACGCTATTTCCTAGCAAGCAATAGTCGCATTTACTTTCTTTTGAAGTGAATACGAGGTGCACATGACACTTCGCAATGAATATTATATCTTACCACGAAACATAGAAATGAGATGCGATATCGCGATTTAAGTAGCATTAGAACCCTTTTGCTACGATACGTAGACATCTGAATAGGCTATTTCCTAGCAAGGGAGTGTCGCATTTACATTCGTTTGGAGAGAATACGAGGTATATATGACACATCGCAATGAATATTATATCTTATCATGGAACATAGACGAGAGATGCGATATCGCTATTTAAGAAGTAATAGAACTCCATGGCCTCGATGCGGAGACATGTGCAAACGCTATTTCCTAGCACGGAAGTGTCGCACATACATTCTTTTGAAGTGAATACGAGGTATACATGACACTTTGAAATGAATATTATATCTTATCACGAAACATATAGATGAGATGCGATATCGCGATCTAAGAAGCATTAGAACTCTATTGCTACGATACGTAGACATCTGCAAACGCTATTTCCTAGCAAGCAATAGTCGCATTTACATTCTTTTGACGCGAATACGAGGTATACATGACACTTCGCAATGAATATTATATCTTATCACGAAGCATAGAAATGAGATGCGATATCGCGTTTTGAGATGCATTAGAACCCTATTGCCTCGATGCGGAGATATCTGCAAACGCTATTTCCTAGCATGGAAGTGTCGCATTTTCATTCTTTTGAAGTGAATTCGAGGTATACATGACTCTTCAGAATGAATACTATAACTTATCAAGAAACATAGAAATGAGATGCGATATCGCGATCTAAGACGCATTAGAACCCTATTGCTACGATACTCAAGCATCTGCAAACGCTATTTCCTAGCAAGGAAGTGTCGCATTTACATTCGTTTGGAGTGAATACGAGGTATACATGACACTTCGCAATGAATATTATATCTTATCACCAAACATAGAAATGAAATGTGACATCTTGTTTTAAGAAGCATTAGGACACTCTTCCTACGATACGTAGACATCTGCAAACGCTATTTCCCAGCAAGCAATAGTCGCATTTACATTCTTTTGTCGCGAATACGAGGTATGCATGACACTTCGCAATGAATATTATATCTTATCATGAATCATAGAAGAGAGATGCGATATCGCGTTGTAAGAAGGCTTAAAACTCTATGGCCTCGATGCGGAGACATCTGCAAACGCTATTTCCTAGCATGGAAGTGTCGCACTTACATTCTTTTGTTGTGAATACGAGGTGTACATGACACTTCGCAATGAATATTATATCTTATCACGAAGCATAGAAATGAGGTGCGATATCGCGTTTTGAGAAGCATTAGTACTCTATTGCTACGATACATAGACATCTCCAAACGCTATTTCCTAGCAAGGAAGATGCGCATTTACATTCTTTTGAAGTGAATACGAGGTATACATGACACTTCGCAATGAACATTATATCTTATCACGAAACATAGAAAAGAGGTGCGATATCGCGATCTAAGAAACATTAGAACTCTACTGCTACGATACGTAGGCATCTGAAAACGCTATTTCCTAGCAAGGGAGATTCGCATTTACATTCTCTTGAAGTGAATACGAGGTATACATGACACTTCGCAATGAACATTGTATCTTATCACGAAGCATAGAAATGAGATGCGATACCGCGATCTAAGAAGCATTAGAGCTCTATGGCCTCGATGCGGAGACATCTGCAAACGCTATTTCCTAGCATGGAAGTGTCGCATTTACATTCTTTTGAAGTGAATACTCGGTATACATGACACTTCGCAATGAATATTATATCATATCATGAAACATAGAATTGAGATGTGATATCTCCTTTTAAGAAGCATTAGAACTCTATTGCCCCGACGCGTAGACATCTGCAGACGCTATTTCCTAGCATGGAAGTGTCGCATTTTCATTCTTTTGTAGTGAATGCGAGGTATACATGACACTTCGCAATGAATATTATATCTTATCAAGAAACATAGAAATGAGATGCGATATCGCGATTTAAGTAGCATTAGAACCCTTTTGCTACGATACGTAGACATCTGAATAAGCTATTTCCTAGCAAGGGAGTGTCGCATTTACATTCGTTTGGAGAGAAGACGAGGTATACATGATACTTCGCAATGAATATTATATCTTATCATGAAACATAGAAGAGAGATGCGATATCACGTCTTAAGGAGCATTAGAACTCTATTGCCTCGAAGCGTAGAGATCTGCAGACGCTATTTCCTAGCATGGAAGTGTCGCATTTACATTCTTTTGAAGTGAATACGAGGTGAAAATGACACTTCGCAATGAATATTATATCTTATAACGAAACATTGAAATGAGATGCGATATCGCGATTTAAGTAGCATTAGATCTCTATTGCTACGATACGTAACAATCTGAATACGCCATTTCCTAGCAAGGAAGTGTCGCATTTACATTCGTTTGGAGAGAATACGAGGTATATATGACACATCGCAATGAATATTATATCTTATCATGGAACATAGACGAGAGATGCGATATCGCTATTTAAGAAGTAATAGAACTCCATGGCCTCGATGCGGAGACATGTGCAAACGCTATTTCCTAGCACGGAAGTGTCGCACATACATTCTTTTGAAGTGAATACGAGGTATACATGACACTTTGAAATGAATATTATATCTTATCACGAAACATATAGATGAGATGCGATATCGCGATCTGAGAAGCATTAGAACTCTATTGCTACGATACGTAGGCATCTGCAAACGCTATTTCCTAGCAAGGAATAGTCGCATTTACATTCTCTTGAAGTGAATAAGGAGGTTTACATGACACTTTGCAATGAATATTATATCTTATCACGAGACATATAAATGAGATGCGATATCGCAATTTAAGTAGCATTAGAACTCTATTGCTACGATACGTAGACATCTGCAAACGCTATTTCCTAGCAAGCAACAGTCGCATTTACATTCTTTTGAAGTGAATACGAGGTATACATGATACTTCGTAATGAATATTATATCTTATCATGAAACATAGAAGAGAGATGCGATATCGCGTTTAAAGAAGCATTAGAACTCTATAGCCTCGACGCGTAGACATTTGCAGACGCTATTTCCTAGCATGGAAGTGTCGCATTTTCATTCTTTTGTAGTGAATACGAGGTGTACATGACACTTCGGAATGAATATTATACTACTTATCACGAAACATAGAAATGAGATGCGATATCGCGATTTAAGTAGCATTAGAACTCTATTGCTACGATACGTCATCTGACATCAGACATCTGCAAACGCTATTTCCTAGCAAGCAGTAGTCGGATTTACATTCTTTTGAGGTGAATACGAGGTGTACATGGCACTTCGCAATGAATATTATATCTTATCATGAAACAAAGAAGAGGGATGCGATATCGCGTTTTGAGAAGCATTAGAACTCTATTGCTACGATACGTAGACATCTGCAAACGCTATTTCCTAGCAAGCAATAGTCGCATTTACTTTCTTTTGAAGTGAATACGAGGTGCACATGACACTTCGCAATGAATATTATATCTTACCACGAAACATAGAAATGAGATGCGATATCGCGATTTAAGTAGCATTAGAACCCTTTTGCTACGATACGTAGACATCTGAATAGGCTATTTCCTAGCAAGGGAGTGTCGCATTTACATTCGTTTGGAGAGAATACGAGGTATATATGACACATCGCAATGAATATTATATCTTATCATGGAACATAGACGAGAGATGCGATATCGCTATTTAAGAAGTAATAGAACTCCATGGCCTCGATGCGGAGACATGTGCAAACGCTATTTCCTAGCACGGAAGTGTCGCACATACATTCTTTTGAAGTGAATACGAGGTATACATGACACTTTGAAATGAATATTATATCTTATCACGAAACATATAGATGAGATGCGATATCGCGATCTAAGAAGCATTAGAACTCTATTGCTACGATACGTAGACATCTGCAAACGCTATTTCCTAGCAAGCAATAGTCGCATTTACATTCTTTTGACGCGAATACGAGGTATACGTGACACTTCGCAATGAATATTATATCTTATCACGAAGCATAGAAATGAGATGCGATATCGCGTTTTGAGATGCATTAGAACCCTATTGCCTCGATGCGGAGATATCTGCAAACGCTATTTCCTAGCATGGAAGTGTCGCATTTTCATTCTTTTGAAGTGAATTCGAGGTATACATGACTCTTCAGAATGAATACTATAACTTATCAAGAAACATAGAAATGAGATGCGATATCGCGATCTAAGACGCATTAGAACCCTGTTGCTACGATACTCAAGCATCTGCAAACGCTATTTCCTAGCAAGGAAGTGTCGCATTTACATTCGTTTGGAGTGAATACGAGGTATACATGACACTTCGCAATGAATATTATATCTTATCACCAAACATAGAAATGAAATGTGACATCTTGTTTTAAGAAGCATTAGGACACTCTTCCTACGATACGTAGACATCTGCAAACGCTATTTCCCAGCAAGCAATAGTCGCATTTACATTCTTTTGTCGCGAATACGAGGTATGCATGACACTTCGCAATGAATATTATATCTTATCACGAAGCATAGAAATGAGGTGCGATATCGCGTTTTGAGAAGCATTAGTACTCTATTGCTACGATACATAGACATCTCCAAACGCTATTTCCTAGCAAGGAAGATGCGCATTTACATTCTTTTGAAGTGAATACGAGGTATACATGACACTTCGCAATGAACATTATATCTTATCACGAAACATAGAAAAGAGGTGCGATATCGCGATCTAAGAAACATTAGAACTCTACTGCTACGATACGTAGGCATCTGAAAACGCTATTTCCTAGCAAGGGAGATTCGCATTTACATTCTCTTGAAGTGAATACGAGGTATACATGACACTTCGCAATGAACATTGTATCTTATCACGAAGCATAGAAATGAGATGCGATACCGCGATCTAAGAAGCATTAGAGCTCTATGGCCTCGATGCGGAGACATCTGCAAACGCTATTTCCTAGCATGGAAGTGTCGCATTTACATTCTTTTGAAGTGAATACTCGGTATACATGACACTTCGCAATGAATATTATATCATATCATGAAACATAGAATTGAGATGTGATATCTCCTTTTAAGAAGCATTAGAACTCTATTGCCCCGACGCGTAGACATCTGCAGACGCTATTTCCTAGCATGGAAGTGTCGCATTTTCATTCTTTTGTAGTGAATGCGAGGTATACATGACACTTCGCAATGAATATTATATCTTATCATGAAACATAGAAATGAGATGCGATATCGCGATTTAAGTAGCATTAGAACCCTTTTGCTACGATACGTAGACATCTGAATAAGCTATTTCCTAGCAAGGGAGTGTCGCATTTACATTCGTTTGGAGAGAAGACGAGGTATACATGATACTTCGCAATGAATATTATATCTTATCATGAAACATAGAAGAGAGATGCGATATCACGTCTTAAGAAGCATTAGAACTCTATTGCCTCGAAGCGCAGAGATCTGCAGACGCTATTTCCTAGCATGGAAGTGTCGCATTTACATTCTTTTGAAGTGAATACGAGGTGAAAATGACACTTCGCAATGAATATTATATCTTATAACGAAACATTGAAATGAGATGCGATATCGCGATTTAAGTAGCATTAGATCTCTATTGCTACGATACGTAGACATCTGAATACGCCATTTCCTAGCAAGGAAGTGTCGCATTTACATTCGTTTGGAGAGAATACGAGGTATATATGACACATCGCAATGAATATTATATCTTATCATGGAACATAGACCAGAGATGCGATATCGCTATTTAAGAAGTAATAGAACTCCATGGCCTCGATGCGGAGACATGTGCAAACGCTATTTCCCAGCACGGAAGTGTCGCACATACATTCTTTTGAAGTGAATACGAGGTATACATGACACTTTGAAATGAATATTATATCTTATCACGAAACATATAGATGAGATGCGATATCGCGATTTAAGAAGCATTAGAACTCTATTGCTACGATACGTAGACATCTGCAAACGCTATTTCCTAGCAAGCAATAGTCGCATTTACATTCTTTTGACGCGAATACGAGGTATACATGACACTTCGCAATGAATATTATATCTTATCACGAAGCATAGAAATGAGATGCGATATCGAGTTTTGAGATGCATTAGAACCCTATTGCCTCGATGCAGAGATATCTGAAAACGCTATTTCCTAGCATGGAAGTGTCGCATTTACATTCTTTTGAAGTGAATTCGAGGTATACATGACTCTTCGGAATGAATACTATAACTTATCAAGAAACATAGAAATGAGATGCGATATCGCGATCTAAGGCGCATTAGAACCCTATTGCTACGATACTCAAGCATCTGCAAACGCTATTTCCTAGCAAGGAAGTGTCGCATTTACATTCGTTTGGAGTGAATACGAGGTATACATGACACTTCGCAATGAATATTATATCTTATCACCATACATAGAAATGAAATGTGACATCTTGTTTTAAGAAGCATTAGGACACTTTTCCTACGATACGTAGACATCTGCAAACGCTATTTCCCAGCAAGCAATAGTCGCATTTACATTCTTTTGTCGCGAATACGAGGTATGCATGACACTTCGCAATGAATATTATATCTTATCATGAAACATAGAAGAGAGATGCGATATCGCGTTGTAAGAAGGCTTAAAACTCTATGGCCTCGATGCGGAGACATCTGCAAACGCTATTTCCTAGCATGGAAGTGTCGCATTTACATTCCTTTGAAGTGAATACGAAGTATACATGACACTTCGCAATGAATATTACATCTTATCACGAAGCATAGAAATGAGATCCGATAGCGCGTTTTAAGAAGCATTATAACACTATTGCATCGATGCGGAGATATTTGCAAACGCTATTTCCTTGCATGGAAGTGTCGCATTTACATTATTTCGAAGTGAATTCGAGGTATACATGACACTTCGGAATGAATATTATAACTTATCACGAAACATAGAAATGAGATGCGATATCGCGATCTAAGAAGCATTAGAACTCTATTGCTACGATACGTAGGCATCTGCAAACGCTATTTCCTAGCAAGTGAGATTCGCATTTATATTCTCTTGAAGTGAATACGAGGTATACATGAAACTTCGCAATGAACATTATATCCTATCACGAAACATAGAAATGAGGTGCGATATCGCGAACTAAGAAGCATTAGAACTCTATTGCTACGATACGTAGGCATCTGCAAACGCTATTTCTTACCAAGGAATAGTCGCATTTACATTCTTTTGAAGTGAATACGAGGTATACATGACACTTCGCAATGAACATTATATCTTATCATGTAACATAGAAGTGAGGTGCGACATCGCGTTTTACGAAGCATTAGAACCCCATAGCCACGATGTGGAGATATCGGCAAACGCTATTTCCTAGCAAGGAATAGTCGCATTTACATTCTCTTGAAGTGAATAAGGAGGTTTACATGACACTTTGCAACGAATATTGTATCTTATCACGAGACATATAAATGAGATGCGATATCGCGATTTAAGTAGCGTTAGAACTCTATTGCTACGATACGTAGACATCTACAAACGCTATTTCCTAGCAAGCAACAGTCGCATTTACATTCTTTTGAAGTGAATACGAGGTATACATGATACTTCGTAATGAATATTATATCTTATCATGAAACATAGAAGAGTGATGCGATATCGCGTTTAAAGAAGCATTAGAACTCTATAGCATCGACGCGTAGACATTTGCAGACGCTATTTCCTAGCATGGAAGTGTCGCATTTACATTCTTTTGTAGTGAATACGAGGTGTAAATGACACTTCGGAATGAATATTATACTACTTATCACGAAACATAGAAATGAGATGCGATATCGCGATCTAAGAAGCATTAGAACCCTATTGCTACGATACGTAGGCATCTGCAAACGCTATGCCATAGCAAGGAATAGTCGCATTTTCATTCTTTTGAATTGAATACGAGGTATACATGACACTCCGCAATGAATATTATATCTTATCACAAAACCTACAAATGAGATGCGATATCGCGATTTAAGTAGCATAAGAACTCTATTGCTACGATACGTCATCTGACATCAGACATCTGCAAACGCTATTTCCTAGCAAGCAGTAGTCGCATTTACATTCTTTTGAGGTGAATACGAGGTGTACATGGCACTTCGCAATGAATATTATATCTTATCATGAAACAAAGAAGAGGGATGCGATATCGCGTTTTGAGAAGCATTAGAACTCTATTGCTACGATACGTACACATCTGCAAACGCTATTTCCTAGCAAGCAATTGTCGCATTTACTTTCTTTTGAAGTGAATATGAGGTGCACATGACACTTCGCAATGAATATTATATCTTACCACGAAACATAGAAATGAGATGCGATATCGCGATTTAAGTAGCATTAGAACCCTTTAGCTACGATACGTAGACATCTGAATAGGCTATTTCCTAGCAAGGGAGTGTCGCATTTACATTCGTTTGGAGAGCAGACGAGGTATACATGATACTTCGCAATGAATATTATATCTTATCATGAAACATAGAAGAGAGATGCGATATCGCGTCTTAAGAAGCATTAGAACTCTATTGCCTCGAAGCGTAGAGATCTGCAGACGCTATTTCCTAGCGTGGAAGTGTCGCATTTACATTCTTTTGAAGTGAATACGAGGTGAAAATGACACTTCGCAATGAATATTATATCTTATAACGAAACATTGAAATGAGATGCGATATCGCGATTTAAGTAGCATTAGATCTCTGTTGCTACGATACGTAACAATCTGAATACGCCATTTCCTAGCAAGGAAGTGTCGCATTTACATTCGTTTGGAGAGAATACGAGGTATATATGACACATCGCAATGAATATTATATCTTATTATGGAACATAGACGAGAGATGCGATATCGCTATTTAAGAAGTAATAGAACTCCATGGCCTCGATGCGGAGACATGTGCAAACGCTATTTCCTAGCACGGAAGTGTCGCACATACATTCTTTTGAAGTGAATACGAGGTATACATGACACTTTGAAATGAATATTATATCTTATCACGAAACATATAGATGAGATGCGATATCGCGATCTGAGAAGCATTAGAACTCTATTGCTACGATACGTAGAAATCTGCAAACGCTATTTCCTAGCAAGCAATAGTCGCATTTACATTCTTTTGACGCGAATACGAGGTATACATGACACTTCGCAATGAATATTATATCTTATCACGAAGCATAGAAATGAGATGCGATATCGCGTTTTGAGATGCATTAGAACCCTATTGCCTCGATGCGGAGATATCTGCAAACGCTATTTCCTAGCATGGAAGTGTCGCATTTTCATTCTTTTGAAGTGAATTCGAGGTATACATGACTCTTCGGAATGAATACTATAACTTATCAAGAAACATAGAAATGAGATGCGATATCGCGATCTAAGACGCATTAGAACCCTATTGCTACGATACTCAAGCATCTGCAAACGCTATTTCCTAACAAGGAAGTGTCGCATTTACATTCGTTTGGAGTGAATACGAGGTATACATGACACTTCGCAATGAATATTATATCTTATCACCAAACATAGAAATGAAATGTGACATCTTGTTTTAAGAAGCATTAGGACACCTTTCCTACGATACGTAGACATCTGCAAACGCTATTTCCCAGCAAGCAATAGTCGCATTTACATTCTTTTGTCGCGAATACGAGGTATGCATGACACTTCGCAATGAATATTATATCTTATCATGAATCATAGAAGAGAGATGCGATATCGCGTTGTAAGAAGGCTTAAAACTCTATGGCCTCGATGCGGAGACATCTGCAAACGCTATTTCCTAGCATGGAAGTGTCGCACTTACATTCTTTTGTTGTGAATACGAGGTGTACATGACACTTCGCAATGAATATTATATCTTATCACGAAGCATAGAAATGAGATGCGATATCGCGTTTTGAGAAGCATTAGTACTCTATTGCTACGATACATAGACATCTCCAAACGCTATTTCCTAGCAAGGAAGATGCGCATTTACATTCTTTTGAAGTGAATACGAGGTATACATGAAACTTCGCAATGAACATTATATCTTATCACGAAACATAGAAAAGAGGTGCGATATAGCGATCTAAGAAGCATTAGAACTCTACTGCTACGATAAGTAGGCATCTGAAAACGCTATTTCCTAGCAAGGGAGATTCGCATTTTCATTCTTTTGTAGTGAATGCGAGGTATACATGACACTTCGCAATGAATATTATATCTTATCATGAAACATAGAAGAGAGATGCGATATCGCGATTTAAGTAGCATTAGAACTCTATTGCTACAATACGTAGACATCTGAATACGCTATTTCCTAGCTAGGAATAGTCGCATTTACATTCTTTTGAAGTGAATACGAGGTATACATAACACTTCGCAATGAATATTATATCTTATCATGAAACATAGAACTGCCATGCGATTTCGCGTTTAGGAGGCATTAGAACATCATTGCTTCGATACGTAGACACCTAGAAACGCATTTCTTAGCATGGAATTTTGGCATTTACATTTTTTTGAAGTATAGACGATGTACACATGACACTTCGCAATGAATATTATATATTATCATGGAACATAGAACTGCGATGCGATTTCGCGATTTACGAAGCATTAGAACTCCATTGCATCGATACGTAGACCTCTAGAAACGCATTTCCTAGGAAGGAAGTGTGGCATTTACATTCTTTTGAAGTATAGACAATGTACACATTACACTTCGCAGTGAATATTATGTCTTATCATGAAACATGGAAATGAGATGCGTTATCGCGTTTTAAGGAGCATTAAATCTTTATTGCTTCGATACGTGGACATCTGGAAACGTCTTTTGTAGCAAGGAAGTGTTGCAGTTACATTCTTTTGAAGTGCACACGTGGTATACACAACACTTCGCAATGAATATTATGTCTTATCGTGAAACATGGAAGTGTGATGCGTTATCGCGATTTAAGGAGCATTAAAACTTCATTGCTTCGATACCTAGACATCTGGAAACGCATTCCCTAGCATGGAAGTGTCGCATTTACATTCTTTTGAAGTGAATACGAGGTATACATGACACTTCGCAATAAATATTATGTCTTATCACGAAACATATAAATGAGATGCGACATCGCGATTTTTGTAGCATTAGAACTCCACTGCTACGATACGTAGACATCTGCAAACGCTATTTCCTAGCAAGCAATAGTCGCATTTACATTCTTTTGAAGTGAATACTGGGTATACATGACACTTCGCAATGAATATTATATCTTATCATGAAAGATAGAAGTGAGATGCGATATCGCGTTTTAAGAAGCATTAGAACTCTATGGCATCGATGCGGAGACATCAGCAAACGCTATTTCCTAGCATGGAAGTGTCGCACTTACATTCTTTTGAAGTGAATACGATGTATACATGACACTTCGCAATGAATATTATATATTATCACGAAATATATAAATGAGGTGTCATATCGCGATTGTAGTAGCATTAGAACGCTATTGCTACGATACGTAGACATCTGCAAACGCTATTTCCTAGCAAGCAATAGTCGCATTTACATTCTTTTGAAGTGAATACAAGGTATACATGACCATTCGCAATGAATATTCTTTCTTATCACGAAACATAGAAATGAGATGCGATATCGCGATTTAAGTAGCATTAGAACTCTATTGCTACGATACGTAGACATCTGAATACGCTATTTCCTAGCTAGGAATATTCGCATTTACATTCTTTTGAAGTGAATACGAGGTATACATAACACTTCGCAATGAATATTATATCTTATCATGAAACATAGAACTGCCATGCGATTTCGCGTTTAGGAGGCATTAGAACATCATTGCTTCGATACGTAGACACCTAGAAACGCATTTCTTAGCATGGAATTTTGGCATTTACATTTTTTTGAAGTATAGACGATGTACACATGACACTTCGCAATGAATATTATATATTATCATGGAACATAGAACTGCGAGGCGATTTCGCGATTTACGAAGCATTAGAACTCCATTTCATCGATACGTAGACCTCTAGAAACGCATTTCCTAGGAAGGAAGTGTGGCATTTACATTCTTTTGAAGTATGGACAATGTACACATTACACTTCGCAGTGAATATTATGTCTTATCATGAAACATGGAAATGAGATGCGTTATCGCGTTTTAAGGAGCATCAAATCTTTATTGCTTCGATACGTGGACATCTGGAAACGTCTTTTGTAGCAAGGAAGTGATGCAGTTACATTCTTTTGAAGTGCACACGTGGTATACACAACACTTCGCAATGAATATTATGTCTTATCGTGAAACATGGAAGTGTGATGCGTTATCGCGATTTAAGGAGCATTAAAACTTCATTGCTTCGATACCTAGACATCTGGAAACGCATTCCCTAGCATGGAAGTGTCACATTTACATTCTTTTGAAGTGAATACGAGGTATACATGGCACTTCGCAATGAATATTATGTCTTATCACGAAACATATAAATGAGATGCGACATCGCGATTTGTGTAGCATTAGAACTCCACTGCTACGATACGTAGACATCTGCAAACGCTATTTCCTAGCAAGCAATAGTCGCATTTACATTCTTTTGAAGTGAATACTGGGTATACATGACACTTCACAATGAATATTATATCTTATCATGAAAGATAGAAGTGAGATGCGATATCGCGTTTTAAGAAGCATTAGAACTCTAATGGCTCGACACGTAGACATCTGCAGACGCTATTTCCTATCATGGAAGTGTCACATTTACATTCTTTTGAAGTGAATACGAGGTATACATGACACATCGCAATGGATATTTTATCTTATCAAAAAACATAGAAATGGGACGCGACATCGCGCTTTAAGAAGCATTAGCACTCTATTGCTACGATACGTAGATATCTGGAGACGCTATTTCCTAGCAAGGAAATGTCGCATTTACATTCTTTTGAAGTGAATACGAGAGGTATACATAACATTACACAATGAATATTATATCTTATTACGAAACACAGAAATGAAATATGACATTTCTTTTTAAGAAGCATTACCCAATTGCTGTGATATGTAGACATCTGCAAACAATATTTCCTAGCAAGGAAGTGTCGTATTTACATTCTTGTGAAGTGAAATCGAGGCATACATGACACTTCGCAATGAATATTATATCTTATCATGAAGCATAGAAATGAGATGCGATATCGCGTTCTGAGAAGCACTACAACTCTATTGCTACGATACGTAGGCGTCTGCAAACGCTATTTCCTAGCAAGAAATAGTCGCATTTACATTCTTTTGAAGTGAATACGAGTTATACATGACACTTCGCAATGAATATTATATCTTATCATGAAACGTAGAAGTGAGGTGCGATAACGCGTTTTAAGAAGCCTTAGAACTCTATGGCCTCAATGCGGAGACATCTGCAAATGCTATTTCCTAGCAAGGAAGTGTTGCATTTACATTTGTTTGGAGTGAATACGAGGTATACATAACACTTCGCAATGAACATTATATCATATCACGAAATATAGAAATGAGATGCGATATCGCGATTTTAGTAGCATTAGAACTCTATTGCTACGATACTTTGACATCTGAATACGCTATTTCCCAGCAAGGAAGTGTCGCACTTACATTCGTTTGGAGTGAATACGAGGTATACATGACACTTCGCAATGAATATTACATCTTATCATGAAACATAAAACTGCGATGCGATTACGGTAATTAAGAAGCATTACAACTCTATTGCTTCGATACGTAGAAATCCGGAAACGCTATTTTCTAGCAAGCAAGTGTGTCATTTACATTCTTTTGAAGTGTGGACCAGGTATACGTAACACTTCGCAGTGAATATTATATCATATCATGAATCATAGGAATGGGATGCGATATCGCGTTTTAAAAACCATGAGAGCTGTATTGCTTCCATACGTAGACACCTGAAAACGCTATTTCATAGCAAGAAATTGTGGCATTTACATTCCTTTGAAGTGAATACGAGGTACAAGTGAAACTTCGCAATGAATATTAAATCTTATCATGAAACATAGAAATGAGATGCGATATCGCGATTTAAGAAGCATTAGAACTCTATTGCTTCGATACGGAGACATCTGCTGTCGCTATTTGCTAGTAAGGAAGTGTCGCATTTACAATTATTTGAAGTGAATACGAGGAACACATTACACTTCGCAATGAATATTATATCTTGTCATGAAACATAGGAATGAAATGCGATATCCCGTTTTAAGAAGTGTCAGGACGCTGTTGCTACGATACGAAGACATCTGCAAACGCTATTTCCTAGCAAGGAAGTGTCGCATTTACATTCATTTGAAGTGAATACGATGTATACACGACACTTCGCAATGAATGTTAGATCTTATCATGAAATATAGAAATGAGATGCGATATCCCGTTTATAGAAGCATTAGAACTCTATTGCAACGATACGTAGACATCTGCAGCGCTATTTCCTAGCAAGGAAGTGTCGCATTTACATTCTTTTGAAGTGAGTACCAGGTATACATGACACTTCGCAATGAATATTATACCTTATCATGAAAGATAGGAGTGAGATGCGATATCGCGTTTAAGAAGCACAAGATGTCTATTGCTACGATACGAAGACATATGCAAACGCTATTTCCTAGCAAGGAAGTGTCGCATTTACATTCATTTGAAGTGAATACGATGTCTACATGACACTTCGCAATGAATGTTATATCTTATCATGAAACAGAGAAACGAGATGCGACATCTCGTTCTAAGATGCATTAGATCTCTATTGCCACGATACGTAGAAATCTGCAAACGCTATTTCCTAGCAAGGAAGTGTCGCATTTACATTCTTTTGAAGTGAGTACGAGGTATACATGACACTTCGCATTGAATATTATATCTTATCACGAGGCATAGAAATGAGATGCGATATCGCGATCTAAGAAGCATTAGAGCTCTATTGCTACGATCCGTAGGCATCTGCAAACGCTATTCCTTAGCAAGGAATAGTCGCATTTACATTCGTTTTAAGTGAATGCGAGGTATACATGACACTTCGCAATAAATATTATATCTTATCACCAAACATAGAAATGAAATGTGACATCTCGTATTAAGAAGCATTGGGACTCTTTTGCTACGATACGTAGACATCTGCAAACGCTATTTCCTAGGATGGAAACGTCGCATTTACATTCTTTTGAAGTGAATACTGGGTATACATGACACTTCGCAATGAATATTATATCATATCATGAAAGATAGGAGTGAGATGCGATATCGTGTTTTAAGAAGCACAAGATGTCTATTGCTACGATACGAAGACATATGCAAACGCTATTTCCTAGCAAGGAAGTGTCGCATTTACATTCATTTGAAGTGAATACGATGTCTACATGACATTTCGCAATGAATATTATACCTTATCACGAAACATAGAAATGAAATGCGACATCTCGTTTTAAGAAGCATTAGGACCATTTTGCTGCGATAAGTAGACATCTGCAAACGATATTCCCAAGGATGGGAACGTCGCATTAACATTCTTTTGAAGTGAATACGAGGTATACATGACACTTCGCAATGAATATTATATCTTATCACGAAACATATAAATGAGATGCGATATCGCGATTTAAGTAGCATTAGAACTCTATTGCTACGATACGTAGACATTTGCAAACGCTATTTCCTAGCAAGCAATAGTCGCATTTACATTTATATGAAGTGAATACGAGGTATACATAACACTTCGCAATGAATATTATATCTTATCACGAAACATATAAATGAGATGCGATATCCCGATTTAAGTAGCATTAGAACTCTATTGCTACGATACGTAGACACCTGAATACGCTATTTCCTAGCATGGAAGTGTAGCATTTTCATTCCTTTGTAGTGAATGCGAGGTATACATGACACTTCGCAATGAATGTTATATCTTATCATGAAACATAGAAGTGAAATGCGATATCGCGTTTTAGAAGCATTAGAAGTCTATGGCATCGATGCGGAGACATGTGCAAACGCTATTTCCTAGCATGGAAGTGTCGCAGTTACATTGTTTTGAAGTGAATACGAGGTATACATGACACTTCGCAATGAATATTATATCTTATCACAAAACATATAAATGAAGTGTCATATCGCGATTTAAGTAGCATTAGAACTTTATTGATGCGATACGTAGACATCTGAATACGCTACTTCCTAGCAAGGAATAGTCGCATTTACATTCTTTTGAAGTGAATACGAGGTATACATGACACTTCGCAATGAATATTATATCTTATCACGAAACATAGAAATGAGATGCGATATCGCGATTTAAGTAGCATTAGAACTCTATTGCTACGATACGTAGACATCTGAATACGCTATTTCCTTGCAAGGAAGTGTCGTATTTACATTCGTTTGGAGTGAATACGAGGTATACATGACACTTCGCAATGAATATTATATCTTATCCTCAAGCATAGTAGAGAGATTCGATATCGCGTTTTAAGAAGCATTAGATCCCTATTGCCTCGATGCGCAGCTATCTGCAAACGCTATTTCCTAGCATGGAAGTGTCGCATTTACATTCTTTTGAAGGGAATTCGTGGTATGCATGACATTTCGGAATGAATATTATATCTTATCACGAAACATAGAAATGAGATGCGATATCGCGATCTATGAAGCATTAGAACGCTATTGCTACGATACGTAGGCATCTGCAAACGCTATTTCCTAGCAGGGAAGATTCGCATTTACATTCTTTTGAAGTGAATACGAGGTATACATGACACTTCACAATGAATATTATTACTTATCACGAAACCTATAAATGAGGTGTCATATAGCGGTTTAAGTAGCATTAGAACGCTATTGCTACGATACGTAGACATCTGCAAACGTTATTTCCTAGCAAGCAATAGTCGCATTTACATTCTTTTGAAGTGAATACAAGGTATACATGACACTTCGCAATGAATATTATATCTTATCATGAAGCATAGAAATGAGATGCGATATCGCGTTTTGAGAAGCATTCGAGCTCTATTGCTCCGATACGTAGACATCTGAAAACGCCATTTCCTAGCAAGGAATTGTCGCATTTACATTTGTTTGGAGAGAATACGAGGTATACATTACACTTCGCAATGGATATTATATCTTTTCATGAAACATAGGAGAGAGATGCGATATCGCGTTTCAAGCAGCATTAGAACTCTATGGCCTCGATGCGGAGACATCTTTAAACGCTATTTCCTAGCATGGAAGAGTCGCAGTTACATTCTTTTGAAGTGAATACGAGGTATACATGACACTTCGCTATGAATATTATATCTTATCACGAAGCATAGATATGTGATGCGATATCGCGTTTTGAGAAGCATTAGAACTCCATTGCTACGATACGTAGACATCTGCAAACGCTATTTCCTAGCAAGGAAGATTCGCATTTACATTCTTTTGAAGTGAATACGAGGTATACATGACACTTCACAATGAACATTATATCTTATCATGTAACATATAAGTGCGTTGCGATATCGCGTCTTAAGAAGCATTAGAACCCTATTGCCTCGATGTGGAGATATCTGCAAACGCTATTTCCTAGCAAGCAATAGTCGCATTTACATTCTTTTGAATTGAATTCGAGGTTTACATGACACTTCGGAATGAGTATTATAACTTATCACGAAACATAAAAATGAGATGCGATACCGCGATCTAGGAAGCATTAGAACACTATTGCTACGATACGTAGGCATCTGCAAACGCTATGCCCTAGCAAGGAATAGTCGCATTTACATTCTTTTGAAGTGAATACGATGTATCCACGACACTTCGCAATGTATATTATATCTTATCACGAAACATATAAATGAGGTGTCATATCGCGATTGAAGTAGCATTAGAACGCTATTGCTACGATACGTAGACATCTGCAACCGCTATTTCCTAGCAAGCAATAGTCGCATTTACATTCTTTTGAAGTGAATACAAGGTATACATGACCATTCGCAATGAATATTATATCTTATCATGAAGCATAGAAATGAGATGCGTTATCGCGTTTTGAGAAGCACTAGAACACTACTGCTACGAAACGTAGACATCTGCAAGCGCTATATCCTAGTAAGGAATATTTGCATTTACATTCTTTTGAAGTGAATACGAGGTGTACATGACACTTCGGAATGAATATTATACTACTTATCACGAAACATAGAAATGAGGTGCGATATCGCGATCTAAGAAGCATTAGAACCCTATTGCTACGATACGTAGGCATCTGCAAACGCTATGCCATAGCAAGGAATAGTCGCATTTTCATTCTTTTGAATTGAATACGAGGTATACATGACACTCCGCAATGAATATTATATCTTATCACGAAACCTACAAATGAGATGCGATATCGCGATTTAAGTAGCATTAGAACTCTATTGCTACGATACGTCATCTGACATCAGACATCTGCAAACGCTATTTCCTAGCAAGCAGTAGTCGCATTTACATTCTTTTGAGGTGAATACGAGGTGTACATGGCACTTCGCAATGAATATTATATCTTATCATGAAACAAAGTAGAGGGATGCGATATCGCGTTTTGAGAAGCATTAGAACTCTATTGCTACGATACGTAGACATCTGCAAACGCTATTTCCCAGCAAGCAATAGTCGCATTTACTTTCTTTTGAAGTGAATACGAGGTGCACATGACACTTCGCAATGAATATTATATCTTACCACGAAACATAGAAATGAGATGCGATATCGCGATTTAAGTAGCATTAGAACCCTTTTGCTACGATACGTAGACATCTGAATAGGCTATTTCCTAGCAAGGGAGTGTCGCATTTACATTCGTTTGGAGAGAAGACGAGGTATACATGATACTTCGCAATGAATATTATATCTTATCATGAAACATAGAAGAGAGATGCGATATCGCGTCTTAAGAATCATTAGAACTCTATTGCCTCGAAGCGTAGAGATCTGCAGACGCTATTTCCTAGCATGGAAGTGTCGCATTTACATTCTTTTGAAGTGAATACGAGGTGAAAATGACACTTCGCAATGAATATTATATCCTATAACGAAACATTGAAATGAGATGCGATATCGCGATTTAAGTAGCATTAGATCTCTATTGCTACGATACGTAGACATCTGAATACGCCATTTCCTAGCAAGGAAGTGTCGCATTTACATTCGTTTGGAGAGAATACGAGGTATATATGACACATCGCAATGAATATTATATCTTATCATGGAACATAGACGAGAGATGCGATATCGCTATTTAAGAAGTAATAGAACTCCATGGCCTCGATGCGGAGACATGTGCAAACGCTATTTCCTAGCACGGAAGTGTCGCACATACATTCTTTTGAAGTGAATACGAGGTATACATGACACTTTGAATTGAATATTATATCTTATCACGAAACATATAGATGAGATGCGATATCGCGATCTAAGAAGCATTAGAACTCTATTGCTACGATACGTAGGCATCTGCAAACGCTATTTCCTAGCAAGGGAGCTTCGCATTTATATTCTCTTGAAGTGAATACGAGGTATACATGACACTTCGCAATGAACATTATATCCTATCACGAAACATAGAAGAGAGATGCGATATCGCGTTTAAAGAAGTATTAGAACTCTATAGCCTCGACGCGTAGACATTTGCAGACGCTATTTCCTAGCATGGAAGTGTCGCCTTTACATTCTTTTGTAGTGAATACGAGGTGTACATGACACTTCGGAATGAATATTATACTACTTATCACGAAACATAGAAATGAGATGCGATATCGCGATCTGAGAAGCTTTAGAGCTCTATTGCTACGATCCGTAGGCATCTGCAAACGCTATTCCTTAGCAAGGAATAGTCGCATTTACATTCGTTTGAAGCGAATACGAGGTATACATGACACTTCGCAATGAATATTATATCTTATCACCAAACATAAAAATGAAATGTGACATCGCGATTTAGGAAGCATTAGGACTCTTTTGCTACGATACGTAGACATCTGCAAACGCTATTTCCTAGGATGGAATCGTCGCATTTACATTCTTTTGAAGTGAATACTAGGTATACATGACACTTCGCAATGAATATTACATCTTATCATGAAACATAGAACTGCGATGCGATTACGGGAATTAAGAAGCATTACAACTCTATTGCTTCGATACGTAGAGATCCGGAAACGCTATTTTCTAGCAAGCAAGTGTGTCATTTACATTCTTTTGAAGAGTGGACCAGGTATACGTAACACTTCGCAGTGAATATTATATCACATCATGAATCATAGGAATGGGATGCGATATCGCGTTTTAAAAACCATTAGAGCTGTACTGCTTCCATACGTAGACACCTGAAAACGCTATTTCCTAGCAAGGAAGTGTGGCATTTACATTCCTTTGAAGTGAATACGAGGTACAAGTGAAACTTCGCAATGAATATTATATCTTATCATGAAACATAGAAATGAGATGCGATATCGCGATTTAAGAAGCATTAGAACTCTATTGCTTCGATACGGAGACATCTGCTGTCGCTATTTCCTAGTAAGGAAGTGTCGCATTTACAATTATTTGAAGTGAATACGAGGAACACATTACACTTCGCAATGAATATTATATCTTGTCATGAAACATAGGAATGAGATGCGATATCCCGTTTTAAGAAGTGTCAGGACGCTGTTGCTACGATACGAAGGCATATGCAAACGCTATTTCCTAGCAAGGAAGTGTCGCATTTACATTCATTTGAAGTGAATACGATGTCTACATGACACTTCGCAATGAATGTTATATCTTATCATGAAACAGAGAAACGAGATGCGACATCTCGTTTTAAGAAGCATTAGGACCCTTTCGCTGCGATAAGTAGACATCTGCAAACGATATTCCCAAAGATGGGAACGTCGCATTAACATTCTTTTGAAGTGAATACGAGGTATACATGACACTTCGCAATGAATATTATATCTTATCACGAAACATATAACTGAGATGCGATATCGCGATTTAAGTAGCATTAGAACTCTATTGCTACGATACGTAGACATGTGCAAACGCTATTTCCTAGCAAGGAAATGTCGCATTTACATTCGTTTGGAGTGAATACGAGGTATACATGACACTTCGCAATGAATATTATATCTTATCATGAAGCATAGAAATGAGATGCGATATCGCGTTTTGAGAAGCACTACAACTCTATTGCTACGATACGTAGGCATCTGCAAACGCTATTTCCTAGCAAGGAATAGTCGCATTTTCACTCTTTTAAAGTGAATACGAGGTATACATGACACTTCGCAATGAATATTATATCTTATCATGAAACATAGAAGAGAAATGCGATATCACAATTTAAGAAGTATTTGAACTCTATGGCCTCGATGTGGAGACATCTGCAAACGCTATTCCCTAGCATGGAAGTGTCGCACTTACATTCTGATGACGTGAATACGAGGTATACATGACACTTAGCAATGAATATTATATCTTATCACGAAACATATAAATGAGATGCGATACAGCGATTTAAGTAGCATTAGAACTCTATTGCTGCGATACGTAGACATCTGCAAACGCTATGTCCTAGCAAGCAATAGTCGCATTTACATTCTTTTGAAGTGAATACGAGGTATACATGACACATCGCAATGAATATTATATCTTATCATGAAACATAGAAGAGAGATGCGATATCGCTTTGTAAGAAGCATTAAAACTCTATGACCTCAATGCGGAGACATCTGCAAACGCTACTTCCTAGCATGGAAGTGTCGCACTTACATTCCTTTGAAGTGAATACGAGGTATACATGACACTTCGCAATGAATATTATATCTTATCACGAAGCATAGAAATGAGATGCGATATCGCGTTTTGAGAAGCATTAGAACTCTATTGCTACGATACATAGATATCTGCAAGCGCTATTTCCTAGCAAGGAAGATTCGCATTTACATTCTTTTGAAGTGAATACGAAGTATACATGACACTTCGCAATGAACATTATATCTAATCATGAAACATAGAAGTGAGATGCGATATCGCGTTTTACGAAGCATTAGAACTCTATCGCGTCGACGCGTAGACATCTGCAGACGCTATTTCCTAGCATGGATCTGTCGCACTTACATTCTTTTGTTGTGAATACGAGGTGTACATGACACTTCGCAATGAATATTATATCTTATCAGGAAGCATAGAAATGAGATGCGATATCGCGATCTAAGAAGCATTAGAGCTCTATGGCCTCGATGCGGAGACATCTGCAAACGCTATTTCCTAGCATGGAAGTGTGGCATTTACATTCTTTTGAAGTATAGACAATGTACACATTACACTTCGCAGTGAATATTATGTCTTATCATGAAACATGGAAATGAGATGCGTTATCGCGTTTTAAGGAGCATTAAATCTTTATTGCTTCGATACGTGGACATCTGGAAACGTCTTTTGTAGCAAGGAAGTGTTGCAGTTACATTCTTTTGAAGTGCACACGTGGTATACACAACACTTCGCAATGAATATTATGTCTTATCGTCAAACATGGAAGTGTGATGCGTTATCGCGATTTAAGGAGCATTAAAACTTCATTGCTTCGATACCTAGACATCTGGAAACGCATTCCCTAGCATGGAAGTGTCGCATTTACATTCTTTTGAAGTGAATACGAGGTATACATGACACTTCGCAATGAATATTATGTCTTATCACGAAACATATAAATGAGATGCGACATCGCGATTTGTGTAGCATTAGAACTCCACTGCTACGATACGTAGACATCTGCAAACGCTATTTCCTAGCAAGCAATAGTCGCATTTACATTCTTTTGAAGTGAATGCTGG
Source organism: Xylocopa sonorina (assembly GCF_050948175.1). Lineage (NCBI taxonomy): Eukaryota > Metazoa > Arthropoda > Insecta > Hymenoptera > Apidae > Xylocopa > Xylocopa sonorina. The sequence continues at coordinate 456,517 of NW_027490292.1, forward strand.
GTATACATGACACTTCGCAATGAATATTATATCTTATCATGAAAGATAGAAGTGAGATGCGATATCGCGTTTTAAGAAGCATTAGAACTCTAATGGCTCGACACGTAGACATCTGCAGACGCTATTTCCTAGCATGGAAGTGTCACATTTACATTCTTTTGAAGTGAATACGAGGTATACATGACACATCGCAATGGATATTTTATCTTATCAAAAAACATTGAAATGGGACGCGACATCGCGCTTTAAGAAGCATTAGCACTCTATTGCTACGATACGTAGATATCTGGAGACGCTATTTCCTAGCAAGGAAATGTCGCATTTACATTCTTTTGAAGTGAATACGAGGTATACATAACATTACACAATGAATATTATATCTTATTACGAAACACAGAAATGAAATATGACATTTCTTTTTAAGAAGCATTACACAATTGCTGTGATATGTAGACATCTGCAAACGCCATTTCCTAGCAAGAAATAGTCGCATTTACATTCTTTTGAAGTGAATACGAGTTATACATGACACTTCGCAATGAATATTATATCTTATCATGAAACATAGAAGTGAGGTGCGATAACGCGTTTTAAGAATCCTTAGAACTCTATGGCCTCAATGCGGAGACATCTGCAAATGCTATTTCCTAGCAAGGAAGTGTCGCATTTACATTTGTTTGGAGTGAATACGAGGTATACATAACACTTCGCAATGAACATTATATCATATCACGAAATATAGAAATGAGATGCGATATCGCGATTTAAGTAGCATTAGAACTCTATTGCTACAATACTTTGACATCTGAATACGCTATTTCCCAGCAAGGAAGTGTCGCATTTACATTCGTTTGGAGTGAATACGAGGTATACATGACACTTCGCAATGAATATTACATCTTATCATGAAACATAGAACTGCGATGCGATTACGGGAATTAAGAAGCATTACAACTCTATTGCTTCGATACGTAGAGATCCGGAAACGCTATTTTCTAGCAAGCAAGTGTGTCATTTACATTCTTTTGAAGTGTGGACCAGGTATACGTAAAACTTCGCAGTGAATATTATATCATATCATGAAACATAGGAATGGGATGCGATATCGCGTTTTAAAAACCATGAGAGCTGTATTGCTTCCATACGTAGACACCTGAAAACGCTATATCATAGCAAGAAATTGTGGCATTTACATTCCTTTGAAGTGAATACGAGGTACAAGTGAAACTTCGCAATGAATATTAAATCTTATCATGAAACATAGAAATGAGATGCGATATCGCGATTTAAGAAGCATTAGAACTCTATTGCTTCGATACGGAGACATCTGCTGTCGCTATTTGCTAGTAAGGACGTGTCGCATTTACAATTATTTGAAGTGAATACGAGGAACACATTACACTTCGCAATGAATATTATATCTTGTCATGAAACATAGGAATGAAATGCGATATCCCGTTTTAAGAAGTGTCAGGACGCTGTTGCTACGATACGAAGACATCTGCAAACGCTATTTCCTAGCAAGGAAGTGTCGCATTTACATTCATTTGAAGTGAATACGATGTATACACGACACTTCGCAATGAATGTTAGATCTTATCATGAAATATAGAAATGAGATGCGATATCCCGTTTATAGAAGAATTAGAACTCTATTGCAACGATACGTAGACATCTGCAGCGCTATTTCCTAGCAAGGAAGTGTCGCATTTACATTCTTTTGAAGTGAGTACCAGGTATACATGACACTTCGCAATGAATATTATACCTTATCATGAAAGATAGGAGTGAGATGCGATATCGCGTTTAAGAAGCACAAGATGTCTATTGCTACGATACGAAGACATATGCAAACGCTATTTCCTAGCAAGGAAGTGTCGCATTTACATTCATTTGAAGTGAATACGATGTCTACATGACAGTTCGCAATGAATGTTATATCTTATCATGAAACAGAGAAACGAGATGCGACATCTCGTTCTAAGATGCATTAGATCTCTATTGCCACGATACGTAGAAATCTGCAAACGCTATTTCCTAGCAAGGAAGTGTCGCATTTACATTCTTTTGAAGTGAGTACGAGGTATACATGACACTTCGCATTGAATATTATATCTTATCACGAGGCATAGAAATGAGATGCGATATCGCGATCTAAGAAGCATTAGAGCTCTATTGCTACGATCCGTAGGCATCTGCAAACGCTATTCCTTAGCAAGGAATAGTCGCATTTACATTCGTTTTAAGTGTATACGAGGTATACATGACACTTCGCAATAAATATTATATCTTATCACCAAACATAGAAATGAAATGTGACATCTCGTTTTAAGAAGCATTGGGACTCTTTTGCTACGATACGTAGACATCTGCAAACGCTATTTCCTAGGATGGAAACGTCGCATTTACATTCTTTTGAAGTGAATACTGGGTATACATGACACTTCGCAATGAATATTATATCATATCATGAAAGATAGGAGTGAGATGCGATATCGTGTTTTAAGAAGCACAAGATGTCTATTGCTACGATACGAAGACATATGCAAACGCTATTTCCTAGCAAGGAAGTGTCGCATTTACATTCATTTGAAGTGAATACGATGCCTACATGACATTTCGCAATGAATATTATACCTTATCACGAAACATATAAATGAAATGCGACATCTCGTTTTAAGAAGCATTAGGACCATTTTGCTGCGATAAGTAGACATCTGCAAACGATATTCCCAAGGACGGGAACGTCGCATTAACATTCTTTTGAAGTGAATACGGGGTATACATGACACTTCGCAATGAATATTATATCTTATCACGAAACATATAAATGAGAAGCGATATCCCGATTTAAGTAGCATTAGAACTCTATTGCTACGATACGTAGACATCTGAATACGCTACTTCCTAGCATGGAAGTGTAGCATTTTCATTCTTTTGTAGTGAATGCGAGGTATACATGACACTTCGCAATGAATGTTATATCTTATCATGAAACATAGAAGTGAAATGCGATATCGCGTTTTAAGAAGCATTAGAAGTCTATGGCATCGATGCGGAGACATTTGCGGAATATTATATCTTATCCTCAAGCATAGTAGAGAGATGCGATATCGCGTTTTAAGAAGCATTAGATCCCTATTGCCTCGATGCGCAGCTATCTGCAAACGCTATTTCCTAGCATGGAAGTGTCGCATTTACATCCTTTTGAAGGGAATTCGTGGTATGCATGACATTTCGGAATGAATATTATATCTTATCACGAAACATAGAAATGAGATGCGATATCGCGATCTATGAAGCATTAGAACTCTATAGCTACGATACGTAGGCATCTGCAAACGCTATTTCCTAGCAGGGAAGATTCGCATTTACATTCTTTTGAAGTGAATACGAGGTATACATGACACTTCTCAAAGAACATTATATCTTATCACGAAACATAGAAGAGAGATGCGATATCGAGTTTTAAGTAGCATTAGAAATCTATTGCTACGATACGTAGACATCTGCAAACGCTATTTCCTAGCAAGCAATAGTCGCATTTACATTCTTTTGAAGTGAATACGGGGTGTACATGACACTTCGCAATGAATATTATATCTTATCACGAAACACAGACATGAGATGCGATTTCGCGATTTAAGTAGCATAAGAAATCTATTGCTACGATACGTAGACATCTGAAAGCGCCATTTCCTAGCAAGGAAGTGTCGCATTTACATTTGTTTGGAGAGAATACGAGGTATACATTACACTTCGTAATGGATATTATATCTTTTCATGAAACATAGAAGAGAGATGCGATATCGCGTTCTAAGAAGCATTAGAACTCTATGGCCTCGATGCGGAGACATCTGCAGACGCTATTTCCTAGCATCGAAGTGTCGCATTTACATTCTTTTGAAGTGAATACGAGGTGTACATGACACTTCGCAATGAATATTATATCTTATCATGAAACATAGGAGAGAGATGCGATATCGCGTTTCAAGCAGCATTAGAACTCTATGGCCTCGATGCGGAGACATCTGCAAACGCTATTTCCTAGCAAGCAATAGTCGCATTTACATTCTTTTGAAGTGAATACGATGTATACATGACACTTCGCAAAGAACATTATATCTCATCATGAAACATAGAAGAGAAATGCGATATCGCGTTTCAAGAAGCATTAGAACTCTATTGCTACGATACGTAGACATGTGCAAACGCTATTTCCTAGCAAGCAATAGTCGCATTTACATTCTTTTGAAGTGAATGCGAGGTATACATGAAACTTCGCAATGAATATTATATCTTATCACGAAACATAGACATGAGATGCGATATCGCTATTTAAGTAGCATTAGAACTCTATTGCTACGATACGTAGACATCTGAATACGCTATTTCCTTGCAAGGAAGTGTCGCATTTACATTCGTTTGGAGTGAATACGAGGTATACATGATACTTCGCAATGAATTTTATATCTTATCCTCGAGCATAGTAGAGAGATGCGATATCGCGTTTTAAGAAGCATTAGATCCCTATTGCCTCGATGCGCAGCTATCTGCAAACGCTATTTCCTAGCATGGAAGTGTCGCATTTACATTCTTTTGAAGGGAATTCGTGGTATGCATGACATTTCGGAATGAATATTATATCTTATCACGAAACGTAGAAATGAGATGCGATATCGCGATCTATGAAGCATTAGAACGCTATTGCTACGATACGTAGGCATCTGCAAACGCTATTTCCTAGCAGGGAAGATTCGCATTTACATTCTTTTGAAGTGAATACGAGGTATACATGACACATCTCAAAGATCATTATATCTTATCACGAAACATAGGAGAGAGATGCGATATCGAGTTTTAAGTAGCATTCGAAATCTATTGCTACGATACGTAGACATCTGCAAACGCTATTTCCTAGCAAGCAATAGTCGCATTTACATTCTTTTGAAGTGAATACGAGGTGTACATGACACTTCGCAATGAATATTATATCTTATCATGAAACATAGGAGAGAGATGCGATATCGCGTTTCAAGCAGCATTAGAACTCTATGGCCTCGATGCGGAGACATCTTTAAACGCTATTTCCTAGCATGGAAGAGTCGCAGTTACATTCTTTTGAAGTGAATACGAGGTATACATGACACTTCGCAATGAATATTATATCTTATCACAAAACATATAAATGAAGTGTCATATCGCGATTTAAGTAGCATTAGAACTTTATTGATACGATACGTAGACATCTGAATACGCTATTTCCTAGCAAGGAATAGTCGCATTTACATTCTTTTGAAGTGAATACGAGGTATACATGACACTTCGCAATGAATATTATATCGTATCACGAAGCATAGAAATGAGATGCGATATCGCGATTTAAGTAGCATTAGAACTCTATTGCTACGATACGTAGACATCTGAATACGCTATTTCCTTGCAAGGAAGTGTCGTATTTACATTCGTTTGGAGTGAATACGAGGTATACATGACACTTCGCAATGAATATTATATCTTATCCTCAAGCATAGTAGAGTGATGCGATATCGCGTTTTATGAAGCATTAGATCCCTATTGCCTCGATGCGCAGCTATCTGCAAACGCTATTTCCTAGCATGGAAGTGTCGCATTTACATTCTTTTGAAGGGAATTCGTGGTATGCATGACATTTCGGAATGAATATTATATCTTATCACGAAACATAGATATGAGATGCGATATCGCGATCTATGAAGCATTAGAACTTTATAGCTACGATACGTAGGCATCTGCAAACGCTATTTCCTAGCAGGGAAGATTCGCATTTACATTCTATTGAAGTGAATACGAGGTATACATGACACTTCTCAAAGAACATTATATCTTATCACGAAACATAGAAGAGAGATGCGATATCGAGTTTTAAGTAGCATTAGAAATCTATTGCTACGATACGTAGACATCTGCAAACGCTATTTCCTAGCAAGCAATAGTCGCATTTACATTCTTTTGAAGTGAATACGGGGTGTACATGACACTTCGCAATGAATATTATATCTTATCACGAAACACAGACATGAGATGCGATTTCGCGATTTAAGTAGCATAAGAAATCTATTGCTACGATACGTAGACATCTGAAAGCGCCATTTCCTAGCAAGGAAGTGTCGCATTTACATTTGTTTGGAGAGAATACGAGGTATACATTACACTTCGTAATGGATATTATATCTTTTCATGAAACATAGAAGAGAGATGCGATATCGCGTTCTAAGAAGCATTAGAACTCTATGGCCTCGATGCGGAGACATCTGCAGACGCTATTTCCTAGCATCGAAGTGTCGCATTTACATTCTTTTGAAGTGAATACGAGGTGTACATGACACTTCGCAATGAATATTATATCTTATCATGAAACATAGGAGAGAGATGCGATATCGCGTTTCAAGCAGCATTAGAACTCTATGGCCTCGATGCGGAGACATCTGCAAACGCTATTTCCTAGCAAGCAATAGTCGCATTTACATTCTTTTGAAGTGAATACGATGTATACACGACACTTCGCAAAGAACATTATATCTCATCATGAAACATAGAAGAGAAATGCGATATCGCGTTTCAAGAAGCATTAGAACTCTATTGCTACGATACGTAGACATGTGCAAACGCTATTTCCTAGCAAGCAATAGCCGCATTTACATTCTTATGAAGTGAATACGAGGTATACATGACACTTCGCAATGAATATTATATCTTATCACGAAACATAGAAGTGAAATGCGATATCGCGTTTTAAGAAGCATTAGAAGTCTATGGCATCGATGCGGAGACATGTGCAAACGCTATTTCCTAGCAGGGAAGATTCGCATTTACATTCTTTTGAAGTGAATACGAGGTATACATGACACATCTCAAAGATCATTATATCTTATCACGAAACATAGGAGAGAGATGCGATATCGAGTTTTAAGTAGCATTCGAAATCTATTGCTACGATACGTAGACATCTGCAAACGCTATTTCCTAGCAAGCAATAGTCGCATTTACATTCTTTTGAAGTGAATACGAGGTGTACATGACACTTCGCAATGAATATTATATCTTATCATGAAACATAGGAGAGAGATGCGATATCGCGTTTCAAGCAGCATTAGAACTCTATGGCCTCGATGCGGAGACATCTTTAAACGCTATTTCCTAGCATGGAAGAGTCGCAGTTACATTCTTTTGAAGTGAATACGAGGTATACATGACACTTCGCAATGAATATTATATCTTATCACAAAACATATAAATGAAGTGTCATATCGCGATTTAAGTAGCATTAGAACTTTATTGATACGATACGTAGACATCTGAATACGCTATTTCCTAGCAAGGAATAGTCGCATTTACATTCTTTTGAAGTGAATACGAGGTATACATGACACTTCGCAATGAATATTATATCGTATCACGAAGCATAGAAATGAGATGCGATATCGCGATTTAAGTAGCATTAGAACTCTATTGCTACGATACGTAGACATCTGAATACGCTATTTCCTTGCAAGGAAGTGTCGTATTTACATTCGTTTGGAGTGAATACGAGGTATACATGACACTTCGCAATGAATATTATATCTTATCCTCAAGCATAGTAGAGTGATGCGATATCGCGTTTTATGAAGCATTAGATCCCTATTGCCTCGATGCGCAGCTATCTGCAAACGCTATTTCCTAGCATGGAAGTGTCGCATTTACATTCTTTTGAAGGGAATTCGTGGTATGCATGACATTTCGGTATGAATATTATATCTTATCACGAAACATAGAAATGAGATGCGATATCGCGATCTATGAAGCATTAGAACTTTATAGCTACGATACGTAGGCATCTGCAAACGCTATTTCCTACCAGGGAAGATTCGCATTTACATTCTTTTGAAGTGAATACGAGGTATACATGACACTTCTCAAAGAACATTATATCTTATCACGAAACATAGAAGAGAGATGCGATATCGAGTTTTAAGTAGCATTAGAAATCTATTGCTACGATACGTAGACATCTGCAAACGCTATTTCCTAGCAAGCAATAGTCGCATTTACATTCTTTTGAAGTGAATACGGGGTGTACATGACACTTCGCAATGAATATTATATCTTATCACGAAACACAGACATGAGATGCGATTTCGCGATTTAAGTAGCATAAGAAATCTATTGCTACGATACGTAGACATCTGAAAGCGCCATTTCCTAGCAAGGAAGTGTCGCATTTACATTTGTTTGGAGAGAATACGAGGTATACATTACACTTCGTAATGGATATTATATCTTTTCATGAAACATAGAAGAGAGATGCGATATCGCGTTCTAAGAAGCATTAGAACTCTATGGCCTCGATGCGGAGACATCTGCAGACGCTATTTCCTAGCATCGAAGTGTCGCATTTACATTCTTTTGAAGTGAATACGAGGTGTACATGACACTTCGCAATGAATATTATATCTTATCATGAAACATAGGAGAGAGATGCGATATCGCGTTTCAAGCAGCATTAGAACTCTATGGCCTCGATGCGGAGACATCTGCAAACGCTATTTCCTAGCAAGCAATAGTCGCATTTACATTCTTTTGAAGTGAATACGATGTATACACGACACTTCGCAAAGAACATTATATCTCATCATGAAACATAGAAGAGAAATGCGATTTCGCGTTTCAAGAAGCATTAGAACTCTATTGCTACGATACGTAGACATGTGCAAACGCTATTTCCTAGCAAGCAATAGCCGCATTTACATTCTTATGAAGTGAATACGAGGTATACATGACACTTCGCAATGAATATTATATCGTATCACGAAGCATAGAAATGAGATGCGATATCGCGATTTAAGTAGCATTAGAACTCTATTGCTACGATACGTAGACATCTGAATACGCTATTTCCTTGCAAGGAAGTGTCGTATTTACATTCGTTTGGAGTGAATACGAGGTATACATGACACTTCGCAATGAATATTATATCTTATCCTCAAGCATAGTAGAGTGATGCGATATCGCGTTTTATGAAGCATTAGATCCCTATTGCCTCGATGCGCAGCTATCTGCAAACGCTATTTCCTAGCATGGAAGTGTCGCATTTACATTCTTTTGAAGGGAATTCGTGGTATGCATGACATTTCGGTATGAATATTATATCTTATCACGAAACATAGAAATGAGATGCGATATCGCGATCTATGAAGCATTAGAACTTTATAGCTACGATACGTAGGCATCTGCAAACGCTATTTCCTACCAGGGAAGATTCGCATTTACATTCTTTTGAAGTGAATACGAGGTATACATGACACTTCTCAAAGAACATTATATCTTATCACGAAACATAGAAGAGAGATGCGATATCGAGTTTTAAGTAGCATTAGAAATCTATTGCTACGATACGTAGACATCTGCAAACGCTATTTCCTAGCAAGCAATAGTCGCATTTACATTCTTTTGAAGTGAATACGGGGTGTACATGACACTTCGCAATGAATATTATATCTTATCACGAAACACAGACATGAGATGCGATTTCGCGATTTAAGTAGCATAAGAAATCTATTGCTACGATACGTAGACATCTGAAAGCGCCATTTCCTAGCAAGGAAGTGTCGCATTTACATTTGTTTGGAGAGAATACGAGGTATACATTACACTTCGTAATGGATATTATATCTTTTCATGAAACATAGAAGAGAGATGCGATATCGCGTTCTAAGAAGCATTAGAACTCTATGGCCTCGATGCGGAGACATCTGCAGACGCTATTTCCTAGCATCGAAGTGTCGCATTTACATTCTTTTGAAGTGAATACGAGGTGTACATGACACTTCGCAATGAATATTATATCTTATCATGAAACATAGGAGAGAGATGCGATATCGCGTTTCAAGCAGCATTAGAACTCTATGGCCTCGATGCGGAGACATCTGCAAACGCTATTTCCTAGCAAGCAATAGTCGCATTTACATTCTTTTGAAGTGAATACGATGTATACACGACACTTCGCAAAGAACATTATATCTCATCATGAAACATAGAAGAGAAATGCGATATCGCGTTTCAAGAAGCATTAGAACTCTATTGCTACGATACGTAGACATGTGCAAACGCTATTTCCTAGCAAGCAATAGCCGCATTTACATTCTTATGAAGTGAATACGAGGTATACATGACACTTCGCAATGAATATTATATCTTATCACGAAACACAGACATGAGATGCGATTTCGCGATTTAAGTAGCATAAGAAATCTATTGCTACGATACGTAGACATCTGAAAGCGCCATTTCCTAGCAAGGAAGTGTCGCATTTACATTTGTTTGGAGAGAATACGAGGTATACATTACACTTCGTAATGGATATTATATCTTTTCATGAAACATAGAAGAGAGATGCGATATCGCGTTCTAAGAAGCATTAGAACTCTATGGCCTCGATGCGGAGACATCTGCAGACGCTATTTCCTAGCATCGAAGTGTCGCATTTACATTCTTTTGAAGTGAATACGAGGTGTACATGACACTTCGCAATGAATATTATATCTTATCATGAAACATAGGAGAGAGATGCGATATCGCGTTTCAAGCAGCATTAGAACTCTATGGCCTCGATGCGGAGACATCTGCAAACGCTATTTCCTAGCAAGCAATAGTCGCATTTACATTCTTTTGAAGTGAATACGATGTATACACGACACTTCGCAAAGAACATTATATCTCATCATGAAACATAGAAGAGAAATGCGATATCGCGTTTCAAGAAGCATTAGAACTCTATTGCTACGATACGTAGACATGTGCAAACGCTATTTCCTAGCAAGCAATAGCCGCATTTACATTCTTATGAAGTGAATACGAGGTATACATGACACTTCGCAATGAATATTATATCTTATCACGAAACATAGAAGTGAAATGCGATATCGCGTTTTAAGAAGCATTAGAAGTCTATGGCATCGATGCGGAGACATGTGCAAACGCTATTTCCTAGCATGGAAGTGTCGCAGTTACATTGTTTTGAAGTGAATACGAGGTATACATGACACTTCGCAATGAATATTATATCTTATCACAAAACATATAAATGAAGTGTCATATCGCGATTTAAGTAGCATTAGAACTTTATTGATACGATACGTAGACATCTGAATACGCTATTTCCTAGCAAGGAATAGTCGCATTTACATTCTTTTGAAGTGAATACGAGGTATACATGACACTTCGCAATGAATATTATATCTTATCACGAAACATAGAAATGAGATGCGATATCGCGATTTAAGTAGCATTAGAACTCTATTGCTACGATACGTAGACATCTGAATACGCTATTTCCTTGCAAGGAAGTGTCGTATTTACATTCGTTTGGAGTGAATACGAGGTATACATGACACTTCGCAAGGAATATTATATCTTATCCTCAAGCATAGTAGAGAGATGCGATATCGCGTTTTAAGAAGCATTAGATCCCTATTGCCTCGATGCGCAGCTATCTGCAAACGCTATTTCCTAGCATGGAAGTGTCGCATTTACATCCTTTTGAAGGGAATTCGTGGTATGCATGACATTTCGGAATGAATATTATATCTTATCACGAAACATAGAAATGAGATGCGATATCGCGATCTATGAAGCATTAGAACTCTATAGCTACGATACGTAGGCATCTGCAAACGCTATTTCCTAGCAGGGAAGATTCGCATTTACATTCTTTTGAAGTGAATACGAGGTATACATGACACTTCTCAAAGAACATTATATCTTATCACGAAACATAGAAGAGAGATGCGATATCGAGTTTTAAGTAGCATTAGAAATCTATTGCTACGATACGTAGACATCTGCAAACGCTATTTCCTAGCAAGCAATAGTCGCATTTACATTCTTTTGAAGTGAATACGGGGTGTACATGACACTTCGCAATGAATATTATATCTTATCACGAAACACAGACATGAGATGCGATTTCGCGATTTAAGTAGCATAAGAAATCTATTGCTACGATACGTAGACATCTGAAAGCGCCATTTCCTAGCAAGGAAGTGTCGCATTTACATTTGTTTGGAGAGAATACGAGGTATACATTACACTTCGTAATGGATATTATATCTTTTCATGAAACATAGAAGAGAGATGCGATATCGCGTTCTAAGAAGCATTAGAACTCTATGGCCTCGATGCGGAGACATCTGCAGACGCTATTTCCTAGAATCGAAGTGTCGCATTTACATTCTTTTGAAGTGAATACGAGGTGTACATGACACTTCGCAATGAATATTATATCTTATCATGAAACATAGGAGAGAGATGCGATATCGCGTTTCAAGCAGCATTAGAACTCTATGGCCTCGATGCGGAGACATCTGCAAACGCTATTTCCTAGCAAGCAATAGTCGCATTTACATTCTTTTGAAGTGAATACGATGTATACATGACACTTCGCAAAGAACATTATATCTCATCATGAAACATAGAAGAGAAATGCGATATCGCGTTTCAAGAAGCATTAGAATTCTATTGCTACGATACGTAGACATGTGCAAACGCTATTTCCTAGCAAGCAATAGTCGCATTTACATTCTTATGAAGTGAATACGAGGTATACATGACACTTCGCAATGAATATTATATCTTATCACGAAATATAGAAAAGAGATGCGATATCGCGATTTAAGTAGCATTAGAAATCTATTGCTACGATACGTAGACATCTGAATACGCCATTTCCTAGCAAGGAAATGTCGCATTTACATTCGTTTGGAGTGAATACGAGGTATACATGACACTTCGCAAGGAATATTATATCTTATCACGAAACATATAAATGAGATGCGATATCGCGATTTAAGTAGCATTAGAACTTTATTGATACGATACGTAGACATCTGAATACGCTATTTCCTAGCAAGGAATAGTCGCATTTACATTCTTTTGAAGTGAATACGAGGTATACATGAAACTTCGCAATGAATATTATATCTTATCACGAAACATAGACATGAGATGCGATGTCGCTATTTAAGTAGCATTAGAACTCTATTGCTACGATACGTAGACATCTGAATACGCTATTTCCTTGCAAGGAAGTGTCGCATTTACATTCGTTTGGAGTGAATACGAGGTATACATGATACTTCGCAATGAATTTTATATCTTATCCTCGAGCATAGTAGAGAGATGCGATATCGCGTTTTAAGAAGCATTAGATCCCTAATGCCTCGATGCGCAGCTATCTGCAAACGCTATTTCCTAGCATGGAAGTGTCGCATTTACATTCTTTTGAAGGGAATTCGTGGTATGCATGACATTTCGGAATGAATATTATATCTTATCACGAAACATAGAAATGAGATGCGATATCGCGATCTATGAAGCATTAGAACGCTATTGCTACGATACGTAGGCATCTGCAAACGCTATTTCCTAGCAGGGAAGATTCGCATTTACATTCTTTTGAAGTGAATACGAGGTATACATGACACATCTCAAAGATCATTATATCTTATCACGAAACATAGGAGAGAGATGCGATATCGAGTTTTAAGTAGCATTAGAAATCTATTGCTACGATACGTAGACATCTGCAAACGCTATTTCCTAGCAAGCAATAGTCGCATTTACATTCTTTTGAAGTGAATACGGGGTGTACATGACACTTCGCAATGAATATTATAACTTATCACGAAACCTATAAATGAGGTGTCATATAGCGGTTTAAGTAGCATTAGAACGCTTTTGCTACGATACGTAGACATCTGCAAACGTTATTTCCTAGCAAGCAATAGTCGCATTTACATTCTTTTGAAGTGAATACAAGGTATACATGACACTTCGCAATGAATATTATATCTTATCATGAAGCATAGAAATGAGATGCGATATCGCGTTTTGAGAAGCATTCGAGCTCTATTGCTCCGATACGTAGACATCTGAAAACGCCATTTCCTAGCAAGGAATTGTCGCATTTACATTTGTTTGGAGAGAATACGAGGTATACATTACACTTCGCAATGGATATTATATCTTTTCATGAAACATAGGAGAGAGATGCGATATCGCGTTTCAAGCAGCATTAGAACTCTATGGCCTCGATGCGGAGACATCTTTAAACGCTATTTCCTAGCATGGAAGAGTCGCAGTTACATTCTTTTGAAGTGAATACGAGGTATACATGACACTTCGCTATGAATATTATATCTTATCACGAAGCATAGATATGTGATGCGATATCGCGTTTTGAGAAGCATTAGAACTCCATTGCTACGATACGTAGACATCTGCAAACGCTATTTCCTAGCAAGGAAGATTCGCATTTACATTCTTTTGAAGTGAATACGAGGTATACATGACACTCCGTAATGAATATTATATCTTATCATGCAACATAGGAGAGTGATGGGGTATCGCGTTTTAAGAAGCATTAGAACTCTATGGCCTAGATGCGGAGACATCTGCAAACGCTATTTCCTAGCATGGAAGTGTCGCACTTACATTCTTCTGAAGTGAATACGAGGTATACATGACTCTTCGCAATGAATATTATATCTTATCACGAAACATATAAATGAGATGCGATATCACCATTTAAGTAGCATTAGAACGCTATTGCTACGATACGTAGACATCTGAATACGCTACTTCCTAGCAAGGATGTGTCGCATTTACATTCGTTTGGAGTGGATACGAGGTATACGTGACATTTCGCAATGAATATTATATCTTATCACGAAACATAGAAATGAAATGCGACATCTCGTTTTAAGAAGCATTAGGACTCTTTTGCTACGATACGTAGACATCTGCAATAGATATTCCCAAGGATGGAAACGTCGCATTTACATTCTTTTGAAGCGAATGCGTGGTATACACGACACTTCGCAATGAATATTATATCTTATCACGAAACATATAAATGGGATGCGATATCGGGATTTAAGTAGCATTAGAACTCCATTCCTACAATACGTAGACATCTGCACACGCTATTTCCCAGCAAGCAATAGTCGCATTTACATTCTTTTGAAGTGAATACGAGGTAAACATGACACTTCGTAATGAATATTGTATCTTATCATGAAACATAGAAGAGAGATGCGATATCGCGTTTTAAGAAGCATTAGAACTCTATGGCCTTGATGCGGAGACATCTGCAAACGCTATTTCCTAGCATGGAGGTGTCGCACTTACATTCTTTTGAAGTGAATACGAGGTATACATGACACTTCGGAATGAACATTATATCTTATCATGAAACATAGAAGTGAGATGCGATATCGCGTTTTAAGAAGTATTAGAACCCTAATGCAACGACACGTAGACATCTGCAAACGCTACTTCCCAACAAGGTAGTGTCGCATTTACATTCTTTTGAAGTGAATGCGAGGTGTACATGACACTTCGCAATGAATATTATATCTTATCATGAAACATAGAAATGAGGTGCGATATCGCGATTTAAGTAGCATTAGAACCCTATTGCTACGATACGTAGGCATCTGCAAACGCTATTTCCTAGCAAGCAATAGTCGCATTTACATTCTTTTGAAGTGAATACGAGGTAAACATGACACTTCGTAATGAATATTATATCTTATCATGAAACATAGAAGAGAGATGCGATATCGCGTTTTAAGAAGCATTAGAACCCTATGGCCTTGATGCGGAGACATCTGCAAACGCTATTTCCTAGCATGGAGGTGTCGCACTTACATTCTTTTGAAGTGAATACGAGGTATACATGACACTTCGCAATGAACATTACATCTTATCACGAAACATATAAATGAGATGCGATATCGCGATCTAAAAAGCATTGGAATTCCATTTCTACGAAACGTAGGCATCTGCAGACGTTATTTCCTAGCAAGGAATAGTCGCATTTACATTCTTTTGAAGTGAATACGAGGTATACATGACTCTTCGCAATGAGTATTATATCTTATCATGAAACATAGAAGTGAGAAGTGATATCGCATTTAAGAAGCATTAGAACTCTATTGCCTCGACCCGTAGACATCTGCAGACGTTATTTCGTAGGATGGAAGTGTCGCATTTACATTCTTTTGAAGTGAATACGAGGTGTACGTGACACTTCGCAATGAATATTACATCTTATCACGAAACATAGAATTGAGATGCGATATCGCGAGTTCAGCAGCATTAGAACTCTATTGCTACGATACGTAGACATCTTAATACGCTATTTCCTAGCAAGGAAGTGTCGCATTTACATTCGTTTGGAGTGAATACGAGGTATACGTGACATTTAGCAATGAATATTATATCTTATCACGAAACATAGGAATGAGATGCGAAATCGCGATTTGTGTAGCATTAGAACTCTATTGCAAACACATCTGCAAACGCTATTTCCCAGCAAGGAAGTGTCGCATTTACATTCGTTTGGAGTGAATAGGAGGTATACATGACACTCCGCAATGATTATTATATCGTATCAACAAACATTTATATGAGATGCGATATCGCGATTTAAGTAGCATTAGAACCCTGTTGCTACGATACGTAGGCATCTGCAAACGCTATTTCCTAGCAAGCAATAGTCGCATTTACATTCTTTTGAAGTGATTACGTTGTAAACATGACACTTCGTAATGAATATTATATCTTATCATGAAACATAGAAGAGAGATGCGATATCGCGTTTTAAGAAGCATTAGAACTCTATGGCCTTGATGCGGAGACATCTGCAAACGCTATTTCCTAGCATGGAGGTGTCGCACTTACATTCTTTTGAAGTGAATACGAGGTATACATGACACTTGGCAATGAATATTATATCTCATCACGAAACATATAAATGAGGTGCGATATCGCGATTTAAGTAGCATTAGAACTCTATTGCTACGATACGTAGACATCTGCAAACGCTATTTCCTAGCAGGCAATAGTCGCATTTACGTACTTTTCAAGTGAGTACGAGGTGAACATGACACTTCGTAATGAATATTATATCTTATCATGAAACATAGAAGAGAGATGCGATATCGCGTTTTAAGAAGCATTAGAACTCTATTGCCTCGATGCGTAGACATCTGCAGACGCTATTTCCTAGCAAGGAAGTGTCGCATTTACATTCTTTTGAAGTGAATACGAGGTATACATGACACTTCGCAATGAATATTATATCTTATCATGAAGCATAGAAATGAGATGCGATATCGCGTTTTGAGAAGCATTAGAAAACTATTGCTACGACACGTAGACATCTGCAAGCGCAATTTCCTAGCAAGGAAGATTCGCATTTACATTCTTTTGAAGTGAATACAAGGTATACATGACACTTCGCAATGAATATTATATCTTATCATGAAGCATAGAAATGAGATGCGATATCGCGTTTTGAGAAGCATTAGAACTCCATTGCTACGATACGTAGACATCTGCAAACGCTATTTCCTAGCAAGGAAGATTCGCATTTACATTCTTTTGAAGTGAATACGAGGTATACATGACACTTCACAATGAACATTATATCTTATCATGAAACATAGAAGTGAGATGCGATATCGCGTTTTAAGAAGCATTAGAACTCTATTGCCTCGACCCGTAGACATCTGCAGACGCTATTGCCTCTCATGGAAGTGTCGTATTTACATTCTTTTGATGTGAATACGAGGAGTACATGACACTTCGCAATGAATATTACATCTTAGCACGAAACATAGAAATGAGATGCGATATCGTGATTTATGTAGCATTAGAACTCTATTGCTACGATACGTAGACATTCGAATACGCTATTTCCTAGTAAGGAAGTGTCGCATTTACATCCGTGTGGAGTGAATACGAGGTATACATGACACTTCGCAATGAATATTACATCTTATCACGAAACATAGAAATGAAATGCGACATCTCGTTTTAAGAAGCATTAGGACATTTTTGCTACGATAAGTAGACATCTGCATACGATATTCCCAAAGATGGAAACGTCGCATTTACATTCTTTTGAAGTGAATACGAGGTATACATGACACTTCGCAATGAATATTTTATCCCACCATCAAACATAGAAATGAGATGCGATATCGCGTTTTGAGAAGCATCAGAACACTATTGCTACGATATGTAGACATCTGCAAACGCTATTTCCTAGCAAGGAAGTGTCGCAATTACATTCTTTTGAAGTGAATACGAGGTATACATGACACATCGCAATGGATATTATATCTTATCAAGAAACATTGAAATGTGACGCGACATCGCGCTTTAAGAAGCATTAGCACTCTATTGCTACGATACGTAGATATCTGGAGACGCTATTTCCTAGCAAGGAAATGTCGCATTTACATTCTTTTGAAGTGAATACGAGGTATACATAACATTACACAATGAATATTATATCTTACTACGAAACACAGAAATGAAATATGACATTTCTTTTTAAGAAGCATTACACAATTGCTGTGATATGTAGACATCTGCAAACAATATTTCCTAGCAAGGAAGTGTCGTATTTACATTCTGGTGAAGTGAAATCGAGGCATACATGACACTTCGCAATGAATATTATATCCTATCATGAAACACAGGAGTGAGATGCGATATCGCGTTTTAAGAAGCATTAGAACTCTATTGCCTCGACGCGTAGACATCTGCAAACGCTATTTCCTAGCATGGAAGTGTCGCATTTACATACTTTTGAAATGAATACGAGGTATACATGACACTTCGCAATGAATATTATATCTTATCATGAAACATAGATATGAGATGCGATATCCCGAACTAGCAAGCTTTAGAAATCTATTGCTTGGATAAGTAGACATCTGCAAACGCTATTTCCTAGGAAGGAAGTGTCGCATTTACATTCACTTTAAGTGTATGCGAGGTATACATGACACTTCGCAATGAATATTGTATATTATCATGAAACGTAGATATGAGATGCGATATGACGATTTAAGAAGCATTAGAACTCTATTGCTTCGGTACGTAGACATCTGCAAACGCTATTTCCTAGCAAGGAAGTGTCGCATTTACATTCTTTTGAAAGGAATACGAGGTATACATGACACTTCGCAATGAATATTATATCTTATCATGAAACATAGAAATGAGATGCGGTATGACGATTTAAGAAGCATTAGAACTCTATTGCTTCGATACGTAGACATCTGCAAAACTACTTCCTAGGAAGGAAGTGTCGCATTTACATTCTTTTGATGTGAATACGAGGTTTACATAACACTGCATAATGAATATTATATCTTATCATGAAACTATGAAATGTGATGCGATATCGCGATTTAAGAAGCATTAGAACACTATTGCTTCGATACGTAGACATCTGCAAGCGCTATTTCCTAGCAAGGAAGTGTCGCATTTTCGTTCATTTGAAGTGTATGCGAGGTATACATGACACTTCGCAGTGAATATTATATATTATTATGAAACATAGAAATGAGAAGCGATATGGCGATTTAAGAAGCATCAGATCCCTATTGCTTCGATACGTAGAAATCTGCAAACGCTACTTCCTAGCAAGGAAGTGTCGCATTTACATTCATTTGAAAGGAATACGAGGTATACATGACACTTCGCAATGAATACTATATCTTATCATGAAACGTAGATATGAGATGCGATATGACGATTTAAGAATCAATAGATAAATATTGCTTCGATACGTAGGTATCTGCAAACGCTATTTCCAAGCAAGGAAGTGTCGCATTTACATTCTTTTGAAGTGAATACGAGGTATACATAACACTCCACAATGAATATTATATATTATAATGAAACATGGTAATGCGTAGCGATATCGCGTTTCGAGAAGCATTAGAATTCTAATGGTACGATACGTAGACATCTGCAAACGCTATTTCCTGGCAACGAAGTGTCGCGTTTACATTCTTTTGAAGTGAATACGAGGTGTACATAACACTGCACAATGAATATTATATCTTATCATAAAACATAGAAATGAGATGCGATATCGCGATTTAAGAAGCATTAGGAGACTATTGCTTCGATACGTAGACATCTGCAAACGCTATTTCCTAGCAAGGAAGTGTCGCATTTTCGTTCATTTGAAGCGTATGCGTGGTATAGATGACACTTCGCAGTGAATATTATATATTATCATGAAACATAGATATGAGATGCGATGTGACGATTCTAGAAGCATTACAACTCTATTGCTTCGGTACGTAGAGATCTGCAAACGCTACTTCCTAGCAAGGAAGTGTCGCATTTACGTTCTTTTCAAGTGAATACGAGGTATACATAACACAGCACAATGTTTATTATATCTTATCATGAAACATAGAAATGTGATGCGATATCGCGATTTAACAAGCATTAGAACTCTATTGCTATGATACGTAGACACCTACAAACGCTATTTCCTAGCAAGGAAGTGACGCATTTACATTCTTCTGATGTGAATACCAGGTATACATAACACTGCACAATGAATATTATATGTAATCATGTAACATAGCAATGAGGTACGATATGGCGATTTAAGAAGCATTAGAACTCTATTGCTTCGATACGTATACATCGGCAAACGCTATTTCCTAGCAAGGAAGTGTCGCATTTACATTCTTTTGAAGTGAATACGAGGTATACATAACACTCCACAATGTATATTATATCTTATCATGAAACATAGAAATGAAGTGCGATTTCGCGCTTTAGGAGGCATTAGAACACTATTGATTCGATACGAAGACATCTGCAAGCGCTATTTCCTAGCAAGGAAGTGACGCATTTACATTATTTTGAAGTGAGTGCTAGGTATACATGACACTTCGCAATGAATATTATATCTTAACATGAAGCATAGAAATAAGATGCGACATCGCGTTTTGAGAAGCATTAGAGCACTATTGCCTCGATACGGAGACATCAACAAACGCTATTTCCTTACAAGGAAGTGTCGCATTTACATTCTTCTGAAATGAATACGAGTTAAGCATGACACTTCGCAATGAATATTATATCTTATCACGAAACACAGAAATGAGATGCGATATCGCGATTTAAGAAGCATTAGAACACTATTTCTTCGATACGGAGACATCTGCAAACGCTATTTCCGTGCAAGGTATTGTCGCATTTGCTTTCTTTTGAAGTGAATACGAGGTAAGCATGACACTCCACAATGAATATTATATATTATCATGAAAGATAGTAATGAGTAGCGATATCGCGTTTTGAGAAGCATTAGAACCCTAATGCTACGATACTTGGACATCTGCAAACGCTATTTTCTGGCAAGGAAGTGTCGCGTTTACATTCTTTTGAAGTGAATACGAGGTATACATAGCACTACACAAAGAATATTATATCCTATCATGAAACATAGAAATGAGATGCAATATGGCGGTATAAGGAGCATTAGAACTCTATTGCTTCGATACGTAGACATCTGCAAACGCTACATCCCAGCAAGGAAGTGTCGCATTTACATCCTTTTGAAGTGAGTATGAGGTATGCATGACACTTTGCAATGAATATTATATCTTAACATGAAGCATAGAAATGAGATGCGATATGACGATTTAAGAAGCATTAGAATTCTGTTGTTTCGATACGTAGACATCTGCAAAGGCTATTTGCTAGCAAGGAAGTGTCGCATTTACATTCTTTTGAAGTGAATACTAGGTATACATAACACTGCACAATGAATATTATATCTTATCATGAAACATAGAAGTGAGATGCGATATCGCGATTTAAGGAGCATTAGAACACCACTGCTTCGATACGAAGACATCTGCAAACGCTATTTCCTAGCAAGGAAGAGTCGCATTTACATTATTTTGAAGTGAGTGCTAGGTATACATGACACTTCGCAATGAATATAATATCTTATCATGAAATATAAAAATGAGATGCGATATGGCGATTTAAGAGGCATTAGAGCTCTATTGCTTCGATACGTTGATATCTGCAAACAATATTTCCTAGCGAGGAACAGTCGCATTCACATTCATTTGAAGTGTATGCGAGGTATATATGACACTTCGCAATGGATATTATTTATTATCATTAAACATAGATATGAGGTGCGGTATCGCGAATTAGCATGCTTTAGAAATCTATTGCTTCGATACGTAGACATCTGCAAACGCTATTTCCTAGCAAGGAAGTGTCGCATTTACATTCTTTTGAAACGTATACGAGGTATACATGGCACTTCGCAATGAATATTATATCTTATCAGGAAACGTAGATATGAGATGCGATTTGACGATTTGAGAAGCATTAGAACACCATTGCTTCGATACGTAGACATCTGCAAACGCTATTTCCTAGCAAGGAAGTGTGGCATTTACATTCATTTGAAGTGAGTACGAGGTATACCTGACACTTCACAATGAATATTATATCTTATCATGAAACAGAGAACTGCAATGCGATTACGGGAATTAAGAAGCATTAGAACTCTGTTGCTTCGATACAGAGACATCTGCAGTCGCTACTTCCTAGCAAGGAAGTGTCGCATCTACATTCTTTTGAAGTGAATAAGAGGCAAACATGACATTCCGCTATGAATATTATACCTTATCACGAAACATAGAAATGAGATGCGATATCGCGATTTAAGAAGCACTAGAAATCTGTTGCTTCGATACGGAGACATCTGCAGTCGCAATTTCCTAGCAAGGAAGTGTCGCATTTACATTTATTTGCAGTGAATACGAGGTATACATGACACTTCGCAATGAATATTATATCTTATCATGAAACATCGAAATGAAATGCGATATCGCGTTTTAAGAAGCGTTAGAACTCTATTGCTACGATATGTAGACATCTGCAAACGCTATATCCTAGCAAGGAAGTGTCGCATTTACATTCTTTTGAAGTGAATGCCAGGTATACATAACACTCCACAATGAATATAATATCTTATCATGAAACATAGAAATGAGATGCCATGTCACGTTTTAAGAAGCATTACATTCATTTCAAGTAGAGACGAGGAATACATAACACTGCACAATGAATACTATATCTTATCATGAAGCATGGTAATGAGATGCGATATCGCGCTTTGAGAAGCGTTAGAATACTATTGCTACGTTACGTACATATCTGCAAACGCTATTTCCTAGCAATGACGTGACGCATTTACATTCTTCTGAAGTGAATAAGAGGTATACATAACACAGCACAATGAATATTATGTCTTATCATGAAACGTGATAATGAGATGCGACATCGCGATTTAAGAAGCATTAAAATATCTATTGCTACGATACGAAGACAAATGCAAACGCTATTTAATAGCAAGGATGTGTCGCATTTTCATTCTTATGAAGTGAATGCGGGAAATGCATAACACTCCACATTGAATATTATACCTTATCACGAAGCATAGAAGCGAAATGCGATATCGCGATTTAAGAAGCATTAGTAATCTATTGCTGCGATACGTAGACATCTGCAAACGCTATTTCCTAGCAAGGAGGCGTTGCATTTACATTCCCTTGAAGTGAATAAGAGGTATACATGGCACTTCGCAATGAATATTATGCCTTATCATGAAGCATAGGAGTGTGATGCGATATCGCGTTTTAAGAAACACTAGATCTCTATTGCTACGATACGTAGACATCTGCAAACGCTACTTCATAGCAAGGAATAGTCGCATTTACATTCTTGTGAAGTGAATACGATGTATACATGACACTTCGCAATGAATATTATATCTTATCATGAAACATAGAAACGAGATGCGACATCCCGTTTTAAGATGCATTAGATCTCTATTGCTACGATACGTAGACATCTGCAAACGCTAATTCCTGGCAAAGAAGTGTCGCATTTACATTCCATTGAAGTGAATAGGGGGTATTCATGACACTTCGCAATGAATATTGTACCTTATCGCGAAACATAGGAGTGAGATGCGATATCGCGTTTTAAGAAGCACTAGAACTCTATTGCTACGATACGTAGACATCTGCAAACGCTATTTCCTAGCAAGGAAGTGTGGCATTTACATTCTTTTGAAGTGAGTACGAGGTATACATGACACTTCGCAATGAATATTATATCTTATCATGAAACAGAGAAACGTGATGCGACATCTCGTTTTAAGATGCATTAGATCTCTATTACTACGATACGTAGACATCTGCAAACGCTATTTCCTAGCAAGAAAGTGTGGCATTTACATTCTTTTGAAGGGCAGACGAGGTATACATAACAGTTCGCAATGGATATTGTATCTTATCATGAAACATAGAAATCAGATACGATATCGCGTTTAAGAAGCATTAGAACTCTATTGCTTCAATACGTAGACACCTAGAAGTGTATTTCCTAGCAAGGAAGTGTGGCCTTTACATTCTTTTGGACTGTAGACGAGGTATACGTGGCACTTCGCTATGAATATTATATCTTATCTTGAAACATAGTATTGTGATGCGATATCGCGTTTAATGTAGCATTCGAACTCTATTGCTTCGGTACGTAGACATCTGGAAACGCATTTCCTAGCTACGTAGTGTGGCATTTGCTTTCTTATGAAGTTCTGACGAGGTATACACAACACTTCGCAATGAATATTATACCTTATCATGAGACATAGGAGTGAGATGCGATATCGCGTTTTAAGAATCACTAGAACTCTATTGCTACGATACGTAAACATCTGCAAACGCTATTTCCTTGCAAGGATGTGTCGCAACTGCATTCATTTAATGTGAATTCAAGGTATACATAACACACTGCACAATGAATATTGTATCTTTTCATGAAACATAGAAATGAGATACGATATCCTGTATTAAGAAGCATTAGAACTCTATTGTTTCGATACGTAGACATCTGGAAACGCTATTTCCTAGAAAGGAAGTGTCGCATTTACATTCTTTTGAAGTGAATACGAGGTGTACATAACACTCCACAATGAATATTATATCTTATCATGAAACATAGAAATAGGAAGCGATATCCCGTTCTAAGAAGCATTAGATATCTGTTGCTTCGATACGGAGACATCTGCAGTCGCTATTTCCTAGTAAGGATGTGTCGCATTTACATTCTTTTGAAGTGAATACGAGGTGTCACGTCCGGCGAAACTATTTTCCGTTGCTCCGGAGGCTTTACGACACGAGCCTATTTTTCGGTAATTCGGTCCGCGGGAACGCGTTTAGCCCGGGTCCGACAATTTCGGCTGACGCGACACTAGCGAAAACACTCGCGATAATAAGGGAATGACCCTACCTTTCGATGACTTCTCTCTCGATTTGTACTTAGAAACGGCGTGGAGGATCGTTCGCTGGGATCGTAGCGGATTTCGTTCTGTTGGCTGCTACGGAAATCTCGATCAGTCGCCCGCGAAGAGGAGGACGGCGGTCGGAATTCAGCGATGATGCTGAATGTGGCATAATCGGCGTGATGCGCCGTGGTGTCTGGATCGGAAGCGTCGACGGTCGCTTCGAAAAGCGGCGTCTGGACTGGTGCGAAGGCAGGTCGCTGGTATACGAGGACTCTCGGGACGCCCTCCAGATATTCACGCACAAGTGATCGTATGAAATTCTTCCTACTCGCACGTCGCGTTCTTCGCAAACCGGAAGCACGATTCATTCACCAGGTTTTTCTGTACTTTCGACTAAGATCTGAAGAATAGGCGGCGGTCTCAACGTCACAAAGCCGATTTCTATACTCCTTCAATTTGATGAGGAGCAACACCAGTTGTATGGAGAACCCGTGGAAGAATTCGTAGTTAAATGTAATGTTAAAAGTAGAACTAGTATTGTAAACACTTGATAAAATTAATGGATGTGGAAATAGTAGACTTGGTAAAAGAACTTGTACTTGGATATAGTAAAAGTAAAAATAAAATATATTCTAGGTTTAAAGTATACAAGAACTGGAATTATTCTAAGACTAAGACTAAGTTAAAATGGAAATAGAAATACGATGCCTGAACCCCACATTGAGGTGGCTAACGATCTAGAACTAGAGGTTTCGACTCCTCGGTAGGAGTTCTCGAGTCAGAGTGTGTGCTCTGGGGACGCGTCTCTGACCTCCTCGGTTCGCGGGGCGCTACGGTCGCGGAGGCTCGCGGTAGGGAGATCGCGTTCCCGCGAGTGGGGGACTCGAGTCTCGAGGCGGAGAGCGCGCGGTCCAGCGAGTGGGGACTCGCGGCTCGTGGTGGGGCTAGCGGCGCATGCCGCTGGCCGGACGCATCTTACTTAGTGTAACTTAGATCTAGGAATTCTTATATATGCGTCATGATATGGTATGTATGTCCTAGCTTAGAAGTAATATATAGGATCTAGCAGATCCTGTTCCCGGAATTGGAAAAGACCCCATTCAGGTTATGGGCTGCGGCTACGTCTTCCTGCAGGACGGAATCCTCGGTGCGAGGGAGATAGGGCTGCCCGTCCTTGGTGCGGGCGAGACAGGTATACTCGGTGGTGCGAGTGAGACACTGGTGCCCGGTACGAGCGAGACAGGCATACTCGGCGGTGCGAGTGAGGCAGCCGAACTCGGTGTGAGTGAACGCGTGCAGGTATGCGCTCGCGAACACTTCCAGTTGCTGGTTCTGCAGGCGAGTTTGGCTGGTTGCATGCGTCCAGGGGTTGATGCTAGGGGGTGCGAGGAGGTTCCTTTCTAGGAAATTACGTTCCCAGATATCTCTGTATCGAAGCATTAGAGTACTAATGCCCCTTAAAACGCCATATCGCAACTCATTTCTATGATTCATGATAAGATATAATATTCATTGCGAAGTGTTATGTATTCCTCGCCTACACATGAAATGTATGTAAATGCCACACTTACTTTCTAGGAAATAGCGTCTGCAGATGTCTACGTATCGTAGCAATATAGATCTAATGCTTTTTAAAACGCGATATAGCATCTCAATTCTATGTTTCGTGATAAGATATAATATTCATTGCGAAGTGTCATGCATACCTCGTATTCACTTCAAAAGAATGTAAATGCGACACTTCAGTGCTAGGGTATAGCGCTTGCAGATGTCTAGGTATCGTAGCAATAGAGATCTAATGCTCCTTAAATCGCGAAATTGTATCTCATTTCTATTTTTCGTGATAAGATATAATATTCATTGCGAAGTGTCATGTATACCTCGTACGCACTTCAAAAGAATGTAAATGCGACACTTCCTTGCTAGGAAATATCGTTTGCACATGTCTACGTATCGAATCAATAGAGCTCTAATGCTTATTAAAATGAGATATCGGATCACATTTCTATGTTTCATTATAAGATATAACATTCATTGGGAAGTGTCATGTATACCCCGTATTCACTTCAAGAGAATGGACATGCAACACATCCTTGCTAGGAAGTAGCGTTTGCAGATGTCTACGTATCGAATCAATAGAGCTCTAATGCTTATTAAAATGAGATATCGGATCACATTTCTATGTTTCATTATAAGATATAACATTCATTGGGAAGTGTCATGTATACCTCGTATTCACTCCAAAGGAATGTAAGTGCGACTATTGCTTGCTAGGAAATAGCGTTTTCAGATATCTACGCATCGTAGCAATAGAGTTCTAACGCTACTTAAATCGCGATATCGCATCTCATTTATATGTTTCGTGATTAGATATAATATTCATTGCGAAGTGTCATGTATACCTCGTATTCACTTCAAAAGAATGTAAATGCGAATCTTGCTTGCTAGGAAATAGCGTTTGCAGATGCCTACGTATCGTAGCAATAGGGTTCTAGTGCTTCTTAAAACGCGATATCGCATCTCTCTTCTATGTTTCATGATAAGATATAATATTCATTGCGAAGTGTCATGTATACCTCGTATTCACTTCAAAGAAATGTAAGTGCGACAAATCCTTGCTAGGAAATAGCGTCTGCAGATGTCTACGCATCGAGGCAATAGAGTTCTAATGCTTCTTAAAACGCGATATCGCATCTCACTTCTATGTTTCGTGATAAGTTATAATATTCATTCTGAAGTGACATGTATAACTCGAATTCACTTCGAAAGAATGTAAATGCGACACTTCCATGCTAGGAAATAGTGTTTGCAAATGTCTCCGCATCGAGGCCATAGAGTTCTAATGCTTCTCACAACGCGATATCGCATCTCTCTTCTATGTTTCATGATAAGATATAGTACTCATTGCGAAGTGTCATGTACACCTCGTATTCACTTCAAAAGAATGTAAATGCGACTATTGCTTGCTAGGAAATAGCGTTTGCAGATATCTACGTATCGTATCAATAGAGTTGTAGTGCTTCACAAAGCGCGATATCGCATCTCATTCCTATGTTTCATGGTAAGAAATAATATTCATTACGAAGGGTTATGTATACCTCGTCTACACTTCAAATGAATGTAAATGCCACACTTCCTTGCATAGCAAATGCGTTTCGAGGTGTCTACGTATCGAAGCAATATGGTTCTAATGCTTCTTAAGACGCGATATCGCATCGCATTTCTACGTTTCATGATGAGATTTAATATTGATTGCGAAGTGTTATGTATACCTCGTCTACAGAATAAAAAAATATAAATGCCACACATCCTTGCTAGGAAATAGCGTTTCCAGATGTCTACGTTTCGAAGCAATAGAGTTCTAATGCTTCTCAAACCGCGATATCGCAGCGCAGTTCTATGTTTCATGATAAGATATAATAATCATTGCGATGTGTTATGTATACCTCCTCTACATTCCAAAGGAATGTAAATGTTACACTTCCTTGCTGGGCAATAGCGTTCCCAGATGTCTACGTATCGAAGCAATACAGGTGTAATGCTTCTCAAAACGCGATATCGCTTCCCATTTCTATGTTTCGTGATAAGATGTAATATTCATTGCGTAGTGTTATGCATACCTTGTCTACACTTCAAAAGAATGTAAATGCCACACTTCCTTGCTAGGAAATGCATTTCCAGATGTCTACATATCGAAGAAATGGAGATCTAATGCTTCTTAAAACTCGATACCGCATCTCATTTCTATGTTTCATGGTAAGATATAATATTCATCGGGACGTGTTGCATACATCGTCTACACTTCAAAGGAATGAAAATGCCACGCATCCTTGCTAGGAAATGCGTTTCCAGATGTCCACGTATCGAAGCAATGTATTTCTATTGCTTCTTAAAACCCGATATCGGATCTTATTTCTATGTTTCATGATAAGATATAATATTCATTGCGAAGTGTTATGTATACCTCGTCTACACTTCAAAAGATTGTAAATGCCACACATACTTGCTAGGAAATGCGTTTCCAGATATGTACGTATCGAAGCACTAGCATCTCATTTCTGTGTTTCATGATAAGATATAATATTCATTGCGAAGTGTAATGTATACCTCGTCTACACTTCAAAAGCATGCAAATGCCACACTTCTTGGCTAGGAAATTGCGTTTCTAGATGTCTACGCATCGAAGCAATAGATTTCTAACTCTTTATAAAACGCGATATCGCATATCAGTTCTAAGTCACATGATAAGATGTAATTTCAATGCAACGCGTTATGTATATCTCCTCTACACTTCAAATGAATGTAAATGCATCACTTCCTTGCTACGGAATTTTGTTTCTATATCTGAAGGTTTTGAAGCAATAGAGTTCTGATGCTTCGTAAAACGCGGCTGCGCATCTTACTTCTATATTTCATGATAAGATGTAATATTCATAGCATCGCGTTATGTTTATCTGCTTCTGCACATGAATTGAGTGTGAACCCTACACTTTCTTGCCCGGGGATAGCGTTTCTAGATGTCCAGGTGCCGAAGCATTTAATTTGTCATGCTTCATGCACCTCAATATCGCATTTCATATAAACAGTTCAAAGTAAGTTATAAGGTTGTAAAGCTCTATGCATCGCATTATGCTTATCTGCTTTTGCGCTTTATAATGCTCTGGGATGTGAGAAGGTCCTCAACCATCCTTAACCCCCTAAAGAGAAGTCAAAAGTCCAGCGGCCCTGCAGGTGGGCCATGGGAGCGCGGCGCGCGAAGCGCTACGCAATTTAAATGATGAGGAGGATCCCCTCGGGGACACCCAAGGGGGCGAGAAGAGGAAATCGCCGAAATCCACTGATCGATGGACCCGAACCATACCGAAGCCTACAGCCCACTCCACCAAGGAGCCCCGAGGAGGATGCAGGAGACCCGAGGACCACCAGCGAATTCAAGGAACCTGAAGAAGAGAACGTGAGAGCTTATTCACTAAAGCGTCCCATTTCTTGTGTCGCATATTGTATATTGTATCTTATATCGTGAAGCGAGTTATGATACCCGGTAATTTGCGGCGTGTTGCGTAGTTTCCCGTAGCCCTTGTTAGTTAAACCCACGTCGAGACCATAAATAAACATGCCGTGATTTCAGTATCTCGCGACCTGAGTGTGTGTACTTGGCTAGGCGTAGTCGAGAAGAGGAGCATTTCGAAGTTTCAAGGGTTGTTCCGCTCCAGGGTTCTCGGGGTCGTGTAGTCTATTCCTTTGCTACTTTCTGAGCAGCTGGAGCCCAAGAAAAGTTGTACGTGAGCGGATACCTTGGAACCATAGATTGCTTTAGATTAAAGTACGTTTTACACCTTAAAGCATTTAGATAATTAACCCCTTCGAGTTTCCCTGACTTACTATATATAGGTTTCCGTCACAACTAATAGGAACCATCACTTTACATAGATATATAGAACACACACAGTTTTAAACGTAGAATTGAGAATTTGAGAACTTACTTTGAAACGTTAGT
This sequence comes from Xylocopa sonorina, assembly GCF_050948175.1. NCBI lineage: Eukaryota > Metazoa > Arthropoda > Insecta > Hymenoptera > Apidae > Xylocopa > Xylocopa sonorina. The sequence continues at coordinate 487,239 of NW_027490292.1, forward strand.
AGTGAGGAATTCCATCGGATTTCATAGAAATTCAGAACTTACTTGCTATGAAACATAGGCAGATAAGGGCCATCGCGTTGCTTAGAACTTTAGAACTTGCTTACTTCAACAAAGATTTCTATTGGCTTCGTCCGTTCTTTTAGAAGAGTTTTTGATAAACCACATACTTTTCACGCTTCTGATATCTTTGAAAGTTCGCGAGATGTAATCGTTTAAGTTTTAAAATGATGACTTAGTGTGGATTATTATTTAGTAACTCGCTCATAAACGAGTCTGCATAGGATTTAATCCATAAGTTTTTAAGCCTGGAATTTATTCAGTTATTTGTTATTCACTTATTGTTCAAACGACAAAGATTCTGACCACTTCAAAATGGTTGACTTTCATCAATTTTCTTAAAAATTGAAATACTGCCCAACTGCTTGCATTAAAGACTGTAATTAAAGCCTTCGAAACATTTTACCTCTTATAGATGGATTCTGGAATTGAAATTGAATGTTTGACTTTTCTAGCTCCTGTTTAGACATCTTTCTATTGGAATGTTCAAGTATTTTTCATGTTCGTAATTATTAAAAATGTTTTACTTGATTCTTTTATTTAATATTTAGAATTTTCTGAGAAACATTTTTTATCGTAATGAACTATATAATTGCAATTATAATTCTTTATGAAGTAATAATAACAGAAAGGTATGTATCCATTCTTGTAGTTTTGTAAAGAGTATTTAATCTTACTATCTAAAATGAAACATTGAGATCTGTTTACAATCTAATGGAAATTAATTACCTTTTGATTCAAATTCACAATGATAATCTTCCATAGTTCAACAATTTTGTGAGCTGTCCTCAGGAATCCGCAGCTCAGTACTTATATAAAATGAACGACACAAAGAACAGCCTAACCAAACGTATTCGAACCGATTTTTCAATACTAATCTTATCATGTTTAACTTATGCTGCAAACTATTGAAATGCCCTTCGAAAAGTGTTTATTCACAGTGAAGTAAACGGTAAGTATTACGCCTTGCACCACTGTTCACAATACGTATGTTTCATTTACTATCAAAACCGTGAGTATTATCGCCTTTCTTTACTTTTTGTAACCTTCAATGCCTTCATGTTACAGATCGTTAAACTTGCTTTAAAATGCTCTATCGTATTACGGAAGAATGGGCATACCAATTCATTTTAAAAAATGAAGGTAACCTTCATATGTCCAACATAACTCCACTTACAAAAAAACTATTTTCATCAACGGATGGCCCCTTTGTACTATGCAATTTTATATTAGCAAAAACTTCTATGAAACTTATAGTTTCGTGGATATCTGAGGTGCTACTTATTACTGCCCCACCCTGTATATTGTTATGGATGTGTCCAACAAGGCAACGATGAACAGAGTTAAATTTAATATTATGATGTTTATTATTTTACTCATAGTATATTTGTTTTTCTGGAATTTTGCCAAAAAACAATGTTCACGATGTCGACAGATGAATATATTTGCCTTAGAATTACAAGAGCCAACAATTTCGAAAGTAGAATATTTCTTTATTTCGCTAACCGTATCATTGCAAACGTTAAGTAAAGTGCGTGCCTTTCAAAACAGTCAGATGCAAATTACGATACAACGTTTCCAAGAAATGGTACGTGCCACTGTTCTTTAATTTCAGTTTATTCAATCAAAGGAAATTTAATTGAAATATCCGCAAAATTTGAGGACAAAAAGTTATTGTAATTTTACGCAACATATATGATGGTGATAAAGGATAAGTATACGGAACTGAAAATGGAAAGTAGCGAGCAGAAAAAGAAACTGATGGAGCTACAAAGTAGATTGATACATCCGTCAAACGATGATTCTAGGTTAATAAAATCTGTTAATCAAAGAACTATTGCAAAAATCAAGTATAATCAATATTACTTCTGCTCAAAGGCTATAATAGAATTGGACCGAAATGGGTACAAAACAGGCCATTATATCTATACGTTCTATTCTATGCAAAGGCAAGTATTTCAAAGAGAAAAGATGTGTTACTTACAAATTACTTATGTTCTTAGATATCTCTATTAAAGCACCGAGATATAGCACACGGGCAACACGGCCGTGACAATGACACTATCAGCTCACCATAGCTACACGCGTGGTTGTGGCGTAGGCTGACTTTTACTAATGGGGAAGCTGTTTCCATAAAAATTATAAGCAAATATGAAAAATAACTAAACTGTGCAATTTACTTATTTTGATTCCAAAATAGATACACCGGCACAAAACAAAGATATAAGAACTCGATTTTATTATTTTCTATAAACTAGCTCGATAGGGCGATTTTTTCCATAAAGTCGATAATTACTTTGTCATAAAAATATACACACTTATTTTATATATATTTTCTTCAATTTATTGTTGCAAATTCATGCAATTGAGGGTTACATTAAATACGATGACAGCATGTTATTTCAAAAATTACACAAGGCGAAGTTAGGGACGCAACAGCATGAATTTTTATTTTATAAGTAATATTTTTTTTATAATTAATATTTTTAGTCTATGATGGATTGAAAGAAATATATACGACTCGCTCAATAACTATAAATATAGGAAAACGACCATCAAAATGTCTATCAATACTCATATGCTGAACATCTACTGACATCTAACGGTTCTAATTTGTATGAAAGCACAGGTTCCCCATTGCCAAATGTGATCCTGCGTCATTGCTGAGGAGATTCATGAATGGAGCGATGATACGCGTGTCACCATGGTGCTGGTGCTGTGCGATTCGCTTGTCTAGAACGTGCTGGTAACACGTTCTGGCATTTTAGTTAACGAATCCGGTCACAGATGACTACGAATCAGTTGACACTCCTCGGAAGTGGCAATATAGTGCCGGCATGGTGTCGCTACCATCTTGCCGTTTGTTATCTGGGATGCTTTTTAGTGCATTATTCGGAATTGAATTTGAACACATAGCTACTTAATCGCAAATTTGTATGTACTGTGACGTGGTGACGTCACAAGGCTCGCTCACCCCCACCCCCTGCTTCGGTTAGACTAGCTCGCAGATCACCACCCATGCGAGAACCGCGACACGGACCATTGCGATAGCTGTATTTGCGAGGAGCGTGAAATACACGATGGTAGAACCTTCCCCCCCCCCCCCGTTCGTTCCTCTCTCTCCGTTCGACGGATAAGACTGGCGAGCTGATGGAAGAAGCGACCCATAAGACGCCTCTTCGGCGGATAATAAGACCGCAGGTTCGCGGAAGGGCTGTGCGCCGAGGTAGCGCGACGGGCTCGAAGGTGGAGGAGTCGGGAAGTGAGCAAGAAGAGACCCTGAAGCCCGAAGGATACGACCCAGAGCTCTGCAACGATAAGACCGCTGCCATAGTCCATGGAGACAAACAGGATGGTTCTCGGGTGTGAGAAGGACCTCTACCCCTCCCTTGAGACCATGGAGAGGAAAACTCAAGATGCGCAGCGGAATTGCAGGTGAGCCGTGGAAAGCGCGGCGCGCAACACGCGCCGCAGTTCAAATAATCCAGAGGACCCCCTCTAGACACACCAGAGGGTGCGATCAGGGAAGATCGCCGAAATCCACCGATCGATGCCCCGAACAATACCGAAGCGTATGGCCCTACCCCATCAAGGAGCCCTAAGGAGGATCTAAGGGGATCCGAAGACCCCCAGGAAACCTATATAATGAGCTAGCCAGCACGAAGACAGCCTCTTATTCTTCTGAACGACTTAGCGACTACTTAGCGAGTGAGAGAGAGAGAGAGAGAGAGAGAGAGAGAGAGAGAGAGAGGTAGACGGACTGAACGAGATCCATACTTGTTGGAAACGAGAACGTGAGTCCTTATACGCTAAAGCGTCCCATTTGTTCCCTGCCGCAATTGTGATATCGCGTATTGTAATTTGTATTGTATAACGGGTGGTGATCCCCGGTCATTCGCGGCGTGTCGTATACCCTTTTGTAATACCGCGTCGAGGCAATCTAGAAAGAAGCCGTGAGTTCAGTATCCCGCGACCCTAATTTGCGCACTCGGCTAGAAGCAGTCGAGCGAAAGAGTATTTCGAAATTTCGAGGGTTATCTTGAACCGGGTTTCCCCGGGTTGCGTGGTTTACTAGTTTTTGCTACTTTTTGAGTAGCTGGCGCCCAAAAAGACCCAGCCTCGCAGCTTCGAAATACTCGCTGGATAGGAAATTTATTGTTCTGTACTGCGCGTTGCCGAATCACGCGGATATTCTGTACCCCGATATAACCCCGGATTAAACTTCTGGATACCCCGTTATTATTGGTTCTATATACCCTTTTGTTGAGGATTGAAACGGGAAAAACCGTCACACTACATAATTATACATGACTGCATAAAAAGGATATCATATACTTTTATAATGAATGCGATATAAGAATATAAAACGAAGAACTATCCACTCCCATCAGGAGTAAAAACAATGTTTGGTACGCAAAGTTCATTGCAAAATATAATCAAGCAGTTAATATATCAAATCACAGCACACAATAAATCACTGAATGTATAATGATATGAATAGTAAGAAAAACATATTTACCTGTTAGATGTTTATAAATTCAAATTTAAAAGTCCAAGTCACATTTAATATATTATTGTTTAACAAGGTGATTTAATGTTGTTTCAAATAGACGTGCAGAACTAGCTCGTACCTCCGTCTATGTAATTTCATTGGAAGAATACAAAGGATAAAAGGAAATATTCTCCAATATATAACATATATAAATCAACGGATGCAAGAGAGAACACTCGATCTCGGTGTAACGAGACCGGGGCGTCATCCTGCAGTAATCGTATAAAGCCTGTTCCGAGATGGTGTAGAGAGGGAATGTGGAGGGTGAAAAGCATAAAATAACAACAATGTAACTAAAGAGAAAGAGAAAGAAAATATGTGGAAGCATTGCATTTATTAAGAGGAAATCCTAGAAATATCAAACAACAGATTATATACCATACTGTAAGGGTAAGGTATAACGAAATAGACGATATCGTGAGAGAAACTAAAAAAATCGAGAAACTTAAAAAGAAAATAATAATTTAGATTGAGCGAATCAATATCACTGATCCCGGCAAGCTTAATGGAAAACGCATAACGATGAATCGGTTAGAGTATAAGATAGATGTTGGTCGCGGTTTGAGTGGCCCTGGGAATCCTTTGCTCGCATCAGGGCAGGCAGTAGGATGGTGGAGGGCCTGCCCTCCTGTTGCTTGGATCTATAGAATTCACATTCTATTGTAGAATAGAAGCAGATAATTATAATGCTTTTCATAGAAGATTACAGCTTACTTAATTCGAAACGTTGAAATGAGATGAGTCATGGCATTGTATAATGCATTAGTACTCTATTGTCTCGACATGTAGACACTACGAAGGGCAATCCTGTTGCATGGAGCTGTAGAATTTACATTCTTATGAAGTTTTAAAGCAGATAAGCATAGAGCTATGCATAAGAGATTACAGCATTCTTACTTTGAAACGATGAAATGGGATGCGCCAGCGCATTACATGGAGGATTTTAGCTCGATTGCTTTAACAGATAGACACTACGGAGCGCCATACCGTTGCATGGAATTATATAGTTCACATTCTACTGAAGACCTCTAACAGCTAAGCACAATGTTATGGATATATGATTACAGATTCTTTGCATTGAAACGTTGAAATGAGATGCGACATCGCGCTGATTGAAGTATTAGAAATGCCTTGCTTGGACACGTAGAGATCTGGAAACGATATTCTGTTGCAAGTAAGTATAGGATTCACATCCTTCTAAGGTCTAGATGCAGATAAATGTAACATATTGCATAGAACATTGCAATTTACCATGAATCATTGAAATGACTTGCGACATCGTGTTGAACGAAGCAATAGAACTCTATTGCTCCGATAAGTAAGCAAATGGAAACGCTATTTCCTAGCAAGGAAGTGTCGCACTTACGTTTACTTATGGTGTAGACGAGGTATACATAACACTTCGCAATGACTATTATATATTATCATGAAACATAGAAATGAGATGCGGTATCACGATTTAAGAAGCACTAGAACTCTATTGCTTCGATACGTAGGCATCTGGAAACGCATATCCTAGCAAGAATGTGTGGCATTTACATACCTTTGAAGTGCAGACGAGGCATACCTAAAATTTCGCAATGAATATTATATCTTATCACGAAACATAGAAAATAGATGCGATTTCGCGAATTAAGTAGCATTAGAACTCTATTGCTACGATACGTAGACATCTGAAAACTCCATTTCCTAGCAAGGAAGTGTCGCATTTACATTCGCTTGGAGAGAATACGAGGTATACATGACACTTCGCAATGAATATTATATCTTATCATGAAACATAGAAGAGAGATGCGATATCGCGTTTTAAGAAGCATTAGAACTCTATGGGCTCGATGCGGAGACATCTGCAGACGCTATTTCCTAGCATCGAAGTGTCGCATTTACATTCTTTTGAAGTGAATACAAGGTGTACATGACACTTCGTAATGAATATTATATCTTATCACGAAACATAGAAATGAGATGCGATATCGCGATTTTAGTAGCATTAGAACTCTATTTCTACGATACGTAGGCATCTGCAAACGCTATGCCCTAGCAAGGAATAGTCGCATTTACATTCTTTTGATGTGTATACGAGGTATACGATGACACTTCGCAATGAATATTATATCATATAATGAATCATAGAAATGAGATGCGATATCGCGATCTAAGAAGCATTAGAACTCCATTAGCTCGACGCGTAGACATCTGCAGACTCTATTTCCTAGCATGGAAGTGTCGCATTTTCATTCTTTTGTAGTGTAACTTAGATATAGGAATTCTTATATATGCGTCATGATATGGTATGTATGTCCTAGCTTAGAAGTAATATATAGGTTCTAGCAGATCCTGTTCCCGGAATTGGAAGAGACCACATTCAGGTGATGGGCTGCGGCTACGTCTTCCTGCAGGACGAAATCCTCGGTGCGAGGGAGATAGGGCTGCCCGTCCTTGGTACGGGCGAGACAGGTATACTCGGTGGTGCGAGTGAGACACTGGTGCCCGGTACGAGCGAGACACGTATACTCGGCGGTGCGAGTGAGGTAGCGGAACTCCGTGTGAGTGAGCGCGTGCAGGTATGCGCGCCCGAACACTTCCATTTGCTGGTTCAGCAGGCGAGTTTGGCTGGTTGCATGCGTCCAGGGGTTGATGCTGGGGGGTGCGAAGAGGTTGGTGGGTGGCAGGCGGTACGCCTGACGTCACAAAATGCGACACTTCCTTTCTAGGAAATTACGTTCCCAGATATCTCTGTATCGAAGCTATAGATTTCTAATTCTCCTTAAAACGCGATATCGCACCTCATCTCTATGTCTCATGATAAGATATAATATTCATTGCGAGGTGTTATGTATTCCTCGTCTACACTTCAAATGAATGTAAATGCGACACATCCTTGCCAGGAAATGGCGTTTGCAGATGTCTACGAATAGAAGCAATAGAGTTCTAATGCTTCTCAAAATGGGATATCGCATCTCATTCCTATGTTTCACGACAAGATATAATATTCATTGCGACGTGTCATGTATACCTCGTCTTCAATTCAAAAGAATGTAAACGCGACTATTGCCTGCTAGGAAATAGCGTTTGCAGATGTCTACGTATTGCAGCAATAGAGTTCTAATACTTCTTAAATCGCGATAACACATTTCGTTTCTATGTTACTTGATAAGGTATAATATTCAATGTGAAGTGTTATGTATATCCCGAATTCCTTTCATAAGAATGTAAATGCGACACTTCCTTGCTCTTAAATAGCGCTTGCAGATGTCTACGTATCGAAGCAATAGCGTTCTAATGCTTATTAAGACGGGATACCGCATCTCACTTCTATGTTTCGTGATAAGATATAATATTCGTTGCGATGTGCTATGTATTCCTCGTCTACACTTCAAGTGAATGTAAATGCGACACTTCCTTTCTAAAAAATAGCGTTTCCAGATTTCTACGTATCGAAGCATTAGAGTTCTAATGCTTCTTAAAACGCGATATCGCATCTCATTTCTATGTTTTATGATAAGATATAAAATTCATTGCGAAGTGTCATGTATACCTCGTATTCTTTTCAAAAGAATGTAAATGCTACACTTCCTAGCTAGGAAATAGCGTTTGCAGATGTCTACGTATCGAAGCAATGGAGTTCTTGTGCTCCTTCAATCGCGATATTGCATCTCATTTCTATGTTTCATGATGAGATGTAATATTCAAAGCAACACGTTACGTTTATCTTGTCTACACTTCAAATGAATGTAAATCCCACACTTCCTTGCTACGGGATATAGCTTGCAGATGTCTACGTGTCGGGGCAATAGAGTTGTTATGCTTCGTTAAACGCGATTTCGCAGATGATTTCTGTGAAAAATGACAAGATGTATTTGTATGTAACACGTTCCGTATATCTCGACAACACTTCAAGGGAATGTAAATCTCACACTTCCCTGCTACGAAATAGCGCTTCTAGATGACCAGATATCGAAGCGTCAGAGTTCTAATGCTACATAAAGTGCGATATCGCATCTCATTTCTATGTCTCACAATAAGATGTACTGTTCATTGCAACAAGTTATGTGTATCTCATCTAGACTCCAAAATAATGTAAATGCCACACTTCCTTGCTTCGGAGTAGCGTTTTCAGGTTCTACATATCGATGTAATAGATTTCTAATTCTTCATGTAGTGCTATATCGCATCTCATATCTATGTCTCATTGAAAATAATGTAAATACCGCACTTGCTTGCTACCGAACAGCGTTTCTAGCTGTGTACGCATCGAAACCATAATGTTCTAATTCTTCAAAGAACGCGATATCGCATCTCATTTCTATGTCACATGATCAGATGTAATCTCAATGCAACGCGTTATGTATATCTCGTCTACACTTCAAATGAAAGTGGATGCATCACTTCCTTGCTACGGAACAGTGTTTCTAGATGTCTACGAATCGAGGCAAAGGAGTTCTAATGTTTCATTGAACGCGATATACCATTTCACATCAAGAGTTCGAAGTATGTATGTTGATTTTAATGATCTATAAATCAGACTATGCTTATCTGCTTCTACACTGCAAAACAATGTGATGCTACACTTCCTGGCAAGAGAATAGCGTTTCTAGATGTCAAAGTGTAAAAACAACAGGGTTCTGTTTCCTGATTCCGTGCGATGTCGCATATCGTTTCATTGTTCCGCGTTAAGATATAGTATTCAATGCAACGCGCTTTGTGTATCCGCATACAAGAAGAATATAAATCCCACACTTTCTTCCAACGAGATAGCGTTTCTAGGTATCTACGCGTAGAAGCAATAGAGTTCTCTTACTTCATTCAATGCGATGTCCCAATTCATATCAATGCCGCATGATATGATGTAATATTCATTGTACCGCGTTATGTTTATCTGCTTCTGCAAATCAATTGAATGTGAACCCTACACTCCCTTGCAGGGGGATAGCGTTTTTAGATATCTACTTGTCGAAGCAATAAAGTTCTATTACTTTATTCAGATCGATGTCGCATCTCATTTCAATGCCGCATGTTGAGATGTAATATTCAATGAAACGCGTTACGTTTATCTGCTTCTACATGTCAGCAGTATAAAAATCCGACATTATCTTGCCAGGAGGTAGCGTTTCTAAATGTGCTCGTATTGAAGCAATAGATTTCTAATGCTATATAAAACGCGATATCGCATTTGATATCAACAGTTCGAAGTATGTAAGTAGATAAAAATGCTCTACACATCTCGTTATGCTTGTCTGCATATACACGTCAAAAGACTGTGATTTCTACACTTAGTTGCAAGGGAATTGCGTTCTTAGATGTCTACTTTTCGAAGCAATAGAGTTCTATTGCTTCATTCAACAGGATGTCGCAAGTCAATTCAATGATTCATGGTAAATTGCAATGTTCTATGCAATATGTTACATTTGTCTGCATCTAGACCTTAGAAGGATGTGAATCCTATACTTACTTGCAACAGAATATCGTTTCCAGAAATCTACGTGTCCAATAAGACATTTCTAATACTTCATGCAGCGCGATGACGCATCTCATTTACACGTTTCAAAGCAAAGAATCTGTAATCATATATCCATAACATTATGCTTAACTGTTAGAGGTCTTCAATAGAATGTGAACTATATAATTCCATGCAACGGCATGGCGCTCCGTAGTGTCTGTCTGTTAAAGCAATCGAGCTAGAATTCTCCATGCAATGTGCTGGCGCATCCCATTTCATCGTTTCAAAGTAAGAATGCTGTAATCTCTTATGCATAGCTCTATGCTTATCTGCTTTAAAACTTCATAAGAATGTAAATTCTACAGCTCCATGCAACAGCATTGCCCTTCGTAGTGTCTACATGTCGAGACAATCGAGTACTAATGCATCATACAATGCCAAGACTCATCTCATTTCAACGTTTCGAATTAAGTAAGCTGTAATCGTCTATGAAAAGCATTATAATTATCTGCTTCTACTCTAGAAAAGAATGTGAATTCTATAGATCCAAGCAACAGGAGGGCAGGCCCTCCACCATCCTACAGCCTGCCCCAGGGCCACTCAAACCGCGACCAACATCTATCTTATACTCTAACCGATTCATCGTTATGCGTTTTCCATTAAGCTTGCCGGGGTCAGTGATATTGAATCGCTCAATCTAAATTATTATTTTCTCTTTAAGTTTCTCGATTTTTTTAGTTTCTCTCACGATATCGTCTATTTCGTTGTACCTTTCCCTTACAGTATGGTATATAATCTGTTGTTTGATATTTCTAGGATTTCCTCTTAATAAATGCAATGCTTCCACAAATTTTCTTTCTCTTTCTCTTTAGTTACATTGCTGTTATTTTATGCTTTTCACCCTCCACATTCCCTCTCTACACCATCTCGGAACAGGCGTTATACGATTACTGCAGGAAGACGCCCCGGTCTCCTTACACCGAGATTGAGTATTCTGTCTTGCATCCGTTGATTTATATATGTTATATATTGGAGAATATTTCCTCTTGTCCTTTGTATATTTCAAATGAAATTACATTGACAGAAGTACGAGCTAGTTCTGCACGTCTATTTGAAACAACATTAAATCACCTTGTTAAACAATAATATATTAAATGTGACTTGGACTTTTAAATTTGAATTTATAAACATCTAACAGGTAAATATGTTTTTCTTACTATTCATATCATTATACATTCAGTGATTTATTGTGTGCTGTGATTTGATATATTAACTGCTTGATTATATTTTGCAATGAACTTTGCGTACCAAACATTGATTTTACTCCTGATGGGAGTGGATAGTTCTTCGTTTTATATTCTTATATCGCATTGATTATAAAAGTATATGATATCCTTTTTATGCAGTCATGTATAATTATGTACATACAAAGTCGCGATTAAGTAGCTATGTGTTCAAATTCAATTCCGAATAATGCACTAAAAAGCATCCCAGGTAACAAACGGCAAGATGGTAGCGACACCATGCCGGCACTATATTGCCACTTCCGAGGAGTGTCAGCTGATTCGTAGTCATCTGTGACCGGATTCGTTGACTAAAATGTCAGAACGTGTTACCAGCACGTTTTAGACAAGCGAATCGCGCAGAACCTGCACCATGGTGACACGCGTATCATCGCTCCATTCATGAATCTCCTCAGGAATGACGCAGGATCACATTTGGCAATGGGGAACCTGTGCTTTCATACAAATTAGAACCGTTAGATGTCAGTAGATGTTCAGCATATGAGTATTGATAGACATTTTGATGGTCGTTTTCCTATATTTATAGTTATTGAGCGAGTCGTATGTATTTCATTCAATCCATCATAGACTAAAAATATTATTTATAAAAAAAATATTACTTATAAAATAAAAATTCATGCTGTTGCGTCCCTAACTTCGCCTTGTGTAGTTTTTGAAATAACATGCTGTCATTGTATTTAATGTAACCCCCAATTGCATGAATTTGTAACAATAAATTGAAGAAAATATATATAAAATAAGTGTATATATTTTTATGACAAAGTAATTATCGACTTTATGGAAAAAATCGCCCTATCGAGCTAGTTTATAGAAAATAATAAAATCGAGTTCTTATATCTTTGTTTTGTGCCGGTGCATCTATATTGGAATCAAAATAAATAAATTGCACAGTTTAGTCATTTTTCATGTTTGCTTATTATTTTTATGGAAACAGCTTCCCCATTAGTAAATGTCAGCCTACGCCACAACCACGCGTGTAGCTATGGTGAGCTGATAGTGTCATCGTCACGGCCGTGTAGCCCGTGTGCTATATCTCGGTGCTTTAATAGTGCCGTGATACGAATGCCGCCCCAGTACTAACAGTATGCCATTTCGAAAGCTGAGTAGGAGCACTTTGTTAGCACAGTTCTGTCACGGAATTCGTTCCATCCGTTGTCATTGGCGTGCCAATCGCTGGCTGTTTGGGATATTGTAGTGCATGAGGCAGACTCGTTCCTTATCATCGTCAAGGAGATGGATTTTCACTCCTCCCTTTTTGAATTTTTTAAATTATTGTTTGGAATTTTTGCCGTTTCTGTATCTCTATGACCGCATTGTGGATTCAACTTATGTACGATCTTTTTGGTCTTCATCTTTTGTTACATGTAAAATTATATATGTGATGCACGTTTGTTATGTAATGCTCCGATTTGTAAGCCTCAGATACTTTTATTCTTTGGTAAAGCAACTTATTCGATTAATATATATTTATTAGACATAGATATAAACAATTAGAAAAATGTTATTAAAACGCTATTAAATATGTTGTTGCAATTATATATTTAAGGTCTGAAGATGTAGATGCAATTAATGTACGATATTTTACGTGATCCAATCGACGTATCAAGTGAGGCTATGAAATATAAAAATCTTTTACTATTCTTCGACCCCTTTACATGTTACATGAATGATAAGTTCTGCAAGACAAGAAGATTTTTGCAATAGTTCTTTAATTAACAGATTTTATTAACATAGAATCATCATTTGACGGATGTATCAATCTACTTTGTAGCTCCATCAGTTTCTTTTTCTGCTCGCTACTTTCCATTTTCAGTTCCGTATACTTATCCTTTATCACCATCATATATGTTGCGTAAAATTACAATAACCTTTTGTCCTCAAATTTGGCGGATATTTCAATTAAATTTCCTTTGATTAAATAAACGGAAATTAAAAAACAGTGGCACGTACCATTTCTTGGAAACGTTGTATCGTAATTTGCATCTGACTGTTTTGAATGGCACGCAGTTTACTTAACGTTTGCAATGATTCGGTTAGCGAAGTAAAGTAATATTCTACTTTCGAAATTGTTGGCTCTTGTAATTCTAAGGCAAATATCTGTCGACATCGTGAACATTGTTTTTTGGCAAAATTCCAGAAAAACAAATATACTATAAGTAAAATAATAAACATCATAATATTAAATTTAACTCTGTTCATCGTTGCCTTGTTGGACACATGCATAACAATATACAGGGTGGGGCAGTAATAATTAGCACCTCAGATATCCACGAAACTATAAGTTTCATAGAAGTTTTTGCTAATATAAAATTGCATAGTACAAAGGGGCCATCCGTTGATGAAAATAGTTTTTTTGTAAGTGGAGTTATGTTGGACATATGAAGGTTACCTTCATTTTTTAAAATGAATTGGTATGTCCATTCTTCCGTAATACGATAGAGCATTTTAAAGCAAGTTTAACGATCTGTAACATAAAGGCATTGAAGGTTACAAAAAGTAAAGAGAGGCGATAATACTCACGGTTTTGATAGTAAATGAAGCATACGTATTGTAAACAGTGGTGGAAGACGTAATACTTACCGTTTACTTCACTGTGAATAAACACTTTTCGAAGGGCATTTCAATAGTTTGCAGCATAAGTTAAACATGATAAGATTAGTATTGAAAAGTCGGTTCGAATACGTTTGGTTAGGCTGTTCTTTGTGTCGTTCATTTTATAAGTAATGAGCTGCGGATTCCTGAGGACAGCTCACAAAATTGTTGAACTATGGAAGATTATCATTGTGAATTTGAATCAAAAGGTAATTAAATTCCATTAGATTGTAAACAGATCTCAATGTTTCATTTTAGATAGTAAGATTAAATACTCTATACAAAACTACAAGAATGGATACATACCTTTCTGTTATTATTATTTCATAAAGAATTATAATTGCAATTATATAGTTCATTACGATAAAAAATATTTCTCAGAAAATTCTAAATATTAAATTAAAGAATCAAGTAAAACATTTTTAATAATTACGAATATGAAAAATACTTGAACATTCCAATAGAAAGATGTCTAAACAGGAGCTAGAAAAGTCAAACATTCAATTTCAATTCCAGAATTCATCTATAAGAGGTAAAATGTTTCGAAAGCTTTAATTACAGTCTTTAATGCAAGCAGTTGGGCAGTATTTCAATTTTTAAGAAAATTGATGAAAGTCAACCATTTTGAAGTGGTCAGAATCTTTGTCGTTTGAGCAATAAGTGAATAACAAATAACTGCAGACTCGTTTATGAGCGAGTTACTAAATAATAATCCACACTAAGTAATCATTTTAAAACTTAAACGATTACATCTCGCGAACTTTCAAAGATATCAGAAGCGTGAAAAGTATGTGGTTTATCAAAAACTCTTCTAAAAGAACGGACGAAGCCAATAGAAATCTTTGTTGAAGTAAGCAAGTTCTAAAGTTCTAAGCAACGCGATGGCCCTTATCTGCCTATGTTTCATAGCAAGTAAGTTCTGAATTTCTATGAAATCCGATGGAATTTCTCACTACTAACGTTTCAAAGTAAGTTCTTAAATTCTCAGTTCTACGTTTAAAACTATGTGTGTTCTATATATCTATGTAAAGTGATGGTTCCTATTAGTTGTGACGGAAACCTATATATAGTAAGTCAGGGAAGCTCGAAGGGGTTAATTATCTAAATGCTTTAAGGTGTAAAACGTACTTTAATCTAAAGCGATCTATCGTTCCAGGGTATCCGCTCACGTACAACTTTTCTTGGGCGCCAGCTGCTCAGAAAGTAGCAAAGGGATAGACTACACGACCCCAGGAACCCTGGGGCGGAACAACCCTTGAAACTTCGAAATGCTCCGCCTCTCGACTACGCCCAGCCAAGTACACACACTCAGGTCGCGAGATACTGAAGTCACGGCATGTTTATTTATGGTCTCGACGTGGGTTTAACTAACAAGGGCTACGGAAAACTACGCAACACGCCGCAAAATTACCGGGTATCATAACTCGCTTCTCGATATAAGATACAATATACAATATGCCACACAAGAAATGGGACGCTTAAGCGAATAAGCTCTCACGTTCTCTTCTTCAGGTTCCTTGAATTCGCTGGTGGTCCTCGGGTCTCCTGCATCCTCCTCGGGGCTCCTTGGTGGAGTGGGCTGTAGGCTTCGGTATTGTTTGAGTCCATCTATCAGTGGATTTCGGCGATTTCCTCTTCTCGCCCCCTTGGGTGTACCTGAGGGGATCCTCCTGATCATTTAAATTGCGTAGCGCCTCGCGCGCCGCGCTCCCGTGGCCCACCTGCAGGGCCGCTGGACTTTTGACTCCTCTTTAGGGGGTTAAGGATGGTTGAGGACCTTCTCACATCCCAGAGCATTATAAAGCAAAAAAGCAGATAAGCATAATGCGATGCATAGAGCTTTACAACCTTCTAACTTACTTTGAACTGTTTATATGAAATGCAATATTGAGGTGCATGAAGCATGACAAATTAAATGCTTCGGCACCTGGACATCTAGAAACGCTATCCCCGGGCAAGAAAGTATAGGGTTCACACTCAATTCATATGCAGAAGCAGATAAACAAAACGCGATGCTATGAATATTACATCATATCATGAAATATAGAAGTAAGATGCGCAGCCGCGTTTTACGAAGCATTAGAACTCTATTGCTTCTAAACTTTCAGATATAGAATCATTCATTTGAAGTGTAGAGGAGATATTCATAACGCGTTTCATTGAAATCACATCTTATCATGTGACTTAGAATTAATATGCGATATCGCGTTTTATAAAGAGTTAGAAATCTATTGCTTCGATGCGAAGACATCTAGAAACGCAATTTCCTAGCCAAGAAGTGTGGCATTTGCATTCTTTTGAAGTGTAGACGGGGTATACATAGCACATCGCAATGAATATTATATCTTATCATGAAACATACATGAGATGCGATATCGCGTTCTAGGAAGCATTAGAATTCCATTGCTTCGATACGTAGACATCAGGAAACGCTATTTCCTAGCAAGGAAGCGTGGCGTTTGCAATGTTTAGATGTGTAGTCGAGGTATACATAACACTTCCCAATAAATATTAAAGCTTATCCTGAAACCCAGAAATGAGATGCGACATCGCGTTATAAGAAGCAGTGGAACCCTATTGCTTGGGTACCTAGACATCAGAGAACACTATTCCCTAGCAAGGATGTGTGGCCTTCACATTTTTTTGAAGTGTATACGAGGTCCACATAGCTCCTCGCAAAGAATATTGCATCTTATCATGATACGTAGAAATGAGATGCGATATCGCGTTTAAAGAAGCATTAGAACTCTATTGCTTCGATACGTAGATATCTGGAAACGCATTTTCCTAGCAAGGAAGTGTGGCGTTTTCATTCATCTGTAGTGTAGACGAGGTATACACATCACTTATCACCGAATATTATATCATAGCATGAAACATAGAAATGAGATGCAATATCGCGTCTAAGAAGCATTAGAACTCTAATGCTTCTTTACGTGGACATCTGGAAACGCTATTTCCTAAGAAGGAAGTGCCGCATTTACATTCATTGTTATTGTAGACTTGGTATACATAACACTTCGCAATGAATATTATATCTTATCATGAAACAGAGAAATGAGATGCGATATCGTGTTTTAAGAAGCATTGGAACTCTATTGCTTCGTTACCTAGACATCTGGAAACGCTATTTTCTAGCAAGGACGTGTGACATTAACATTCTTTTGAGGTGTAGTCGAGGTAACACTTCGCTATGAATATTATATCTTATCATGAAACGTAGAAATGAGATTCGATATCGCGTTTTAAGAAGCATTAGAACCGAATTGCTTCCATACGTAGACTTCTGGAAACGCTATTTCCTAGCAGGGAAGTGTGACATTTACTTTCTCTTGAAGTGTAGAAGAGGTATACATAGCACTTCGCAATGAATATAATATCTTATCATGAGACATAGAAATGAGATGCGTTATCGCGATTTGAGAAGCACTGGAACTCCATTGCTTCGATACGTGGACACCAGGAAACGCATTTCCCAGCAAGGAAGTGCGGTATTTACATTCTTTTCAAGTGCAGACGAGGTATACATAGCACTTCGCAATGAATATTATATCTAATCTTGAAATATAAAACTGCGGTGCAATATCGCGTTTAAGATGCATTAGAACTCTATCCCTTCGATACGGAGACATCTGGAAACGCTATTTCCAAGCAAGGAAGTGTGGCATTTACATTCTTTTCAAGTCTAGACGAGGTATACATAAGATTTCGCAATGAATATTATATCTTATGATGAAACACAGAATTGAGATGCGATATCGCGTTCAAGGAAGCATTAGAACTCTACTGCTTCGATACGTAGACATGTGAAAACGCATTTCCCTGCAAGCAAGTGTGGCATTCACATTCCTTTGAAGTGTAGACGAGGTATACATAGCACATCGCAATGAATATTATATTATATCATGAAACATAGAAATGAGATGCGTTATTGTGTTTTAAGGAGCATTAGAACTCCATTGCTTCGATACGTGGACTCGAGGAAACGAATTTCCTAGCAAGGACGTATGACATTAACATTCATTTGAAGTGTAGACGAAGTATACATAACACTTCGCGATGAATATTATATCTCATCATGAAACATAGAAATGAGGTGCGTTATCGCGTCTTAAGGAGCAATAGAACTCTTTTGCTCCGATACGTAGATATCTGGAAACGCTTTACCTAACAAGGATGCGCGGCATTTACAATCTTTTGAAGTGTAGATGAGGTATACATAACACTTCGCAATGAATATTATATCTTATCATGAAACATGGAAATGAGATGCGTTATCGCGTTTTAAGGAGCATTAAATCTTTATTGCTTCGATACGTAGACATCTGGAAACGCATTTCCTAGCAGGGAAGTGTGGCATTTACATTCTTTTGAAGTGCAGAAGTGGTATACATTACACTTTGCAATGACTATTATATCTTATCATGAAACATAGAATTGAGATGCGATATCGCGTTTTAAGAAGCATTAGAACTCTATTGCTTCGATACCTAGACATCTGGAAACGCTATTTCCTAGCAAGGAAGTGTGGCATTTACATTCCTTTGGTGTGTAGACGAGATATACATAACACTTCGCAATGACTATTATATCTTATCATCAAACATAGAAATGACATACGATATCGTGGTACAAGAAGCATTAGAACTCCACTGCTTCGATACGTAGACATCTGGAAGCGCTATTTCCTAGCAAGGAAGTGTGGCATTTACATTCTTTTGATGAGTAGACGAGATATACATAACACTTCGCAATGACAATTATATCTTATCATGAAACATAGGAATGAGATGCGATATCGCGTTAAAAGAAGCGTTAGAACTCTGTTGCTTCGACACGGTGACATCTGCATACGCAATTTCCTAGCAAGAAAGTGTCGCATTTACATTCTTTTGAAGTGAATACGAGTACACATAACACTCCACAATGAATTTTATATCTTATCATGAAACATATAAATGAGATGCGATATCGCGATTTAAAATGCATTAGAACTTTATTGCTACGATACGTAGACATCTGCAAACGCTATTTCCTAGCAAAGAAGTGTCGCATTTACATTCTTTTGAAGTGAATACGAGGTATACGTAATACTGCACAATGAATATTAAATCTTGTCATGAAACATAGTAATGAGATGCGATATGGCGATTTAGGAAGCATTAGAACACTATTGCTTCGATATGTAGACATATGCCAACACTATTTCCTAGCAAGGAAGTGTCGCAATTACATTCATTTGAAGTGTATTCGAGGTATACATGAAACTTCGCAATGAATATTAAATCTTAACATGAAACATAGAATGAGATGCGATATCGCGTTTAAAGAAGCATTAGAACTCTATTGCTTCGTTACGTAGACATCTGCAAACGCTACTTCCTGGCAAGGAAGTGTCGCAATTACATTCATTTGAAGTGTATGCGTGGTATACATGACACTTCACGATGAATATTATATCCTATCATGAAACATAGAAATGAGATGCGATATCGCGTTTTAAGTAGCATTAGAACTCTATTGCTACGACACGTAGACATCTGCAGACGATATTTCCTAGGAAGGAAGAGTCGCATTCACATTCTTTTGAAGTGAATACGAGGTATACATAACACTCCACAATGAATATTATATTGAGTTGGCAACAAAGTAATTGCGGATTTCACCCGTAGATGGCTTCAGTTGAATTTTTGGGTTTGCGTTACAAATGTAAAACACATTTTGTTGTTTGATAGTTTCCAATTCAACTGTCAATCAGTAAAAAAAGTTTTTTTATCGGTTGCGTAGTTTTCGTTTGGCCTTCGTTGAAAAATTGAGAATCAAAAGAATCATTTTCATCATATTTTGCTTTTTTATTTTCGCAAAGGGAAAAACGCATCGCAAGCTCATAAAAAGTTATGTGCTGTTTATGGTGACGAAGCCTTAAAAGAACGGCAGTGTCAAAATTGCTTTGCCAAATTTCGTTCTGGTGATTTTTCACTCATAGATGAAAAACGCTCTGGTCGGCCAGTTGAAGTTGATGACGCCCTAATCAAAGCAATAATCAATTCAGATCGTCACAGTACAACACGTGAGATTGCAGAGAAGCTTCATGTATCACATACATGCATTGAAAATCACTTAGAACAACTTGGCTATGTTCAAAAACTTGATACATGGGTTCCTCACGAACTGAAAGAAACGCATTTAACGCAATGCTTTAACGGCTACGATTTGCAAAAGAAACGTAATGAAAATGATCCATTTCTAAAACGACTGATAACTGGCGATGAAAAGTGGGTTGTTTGCAACAATATCAAGCGAAAAAGATCATGGAGCAGGCCAGGTGAACCAACTCAAACAACATCAAATGCTGATATTCACCAAAAGAAGGTTTTGTCATCCGTTTGGTGGGATTTCAGAGGAATTGTCTACAATACTTTGTACTCTTACCGCCCAACCTAACAATCAATTCTGATGTCTACATTGAACAACAAATGAAATTAAACAATGCAATTGAAGAAAATCCGCCAGAACTGACAAATCCAAAAAGTGTTGTATTCCATCATGACAGTGGAAGGTCACAAACATTTTGGTCACACGGCAAAAATTATTGGAGCTTGGTTGGGATGTTTTGCCACATCCACCATATAGTCCTGATCTTACACCACATGATTCCATTTTGTTTCGATTTTTACAAAACTCCTTGAATGATAAAAAATTCAATAAAAATGATGATGTTGTCAAATCGTACCTGATTCAGTTTTTTGCTAATAAAAACCAGAAGTTTTAAGAACGCGGGATTATGATGCTGCCTGAAAGATGGCAAAAGATCACTGATCAAAATGGGCAATACATTACAGAATAAAGTTACTTAGTTCCATGAAAAACTGTCTTTGATTTAAAAAAAAAAATCCGCAATTACTTAGTTGACAACCCAATATCTTATCACGAAACATAGAAATCAGATACGATACCGCGTTTTAAGAAGCACTAGAACTCCATTTCTTCGATACGTCGACATCTGCAAACGCTATTTCTTAGCAAGGAAGTCTCGCATTTACATTCATTTGAAGTGAATACGAGGTATACAAGACACTCGGAATGAATATTACATCTTATCATGAAACACAGAAGTGAGATGCGATATCGCGTTTTAAGAATAATTAGAACTCTATTGTTTAGACACGTAGTCATCTGGAAACGCTATTTCCTAGCAAGGAAGTGTCGCATTTACATCCTTTTGAAGTGAATACGAGGTATACATGACACTTCGCAATGAATATTATATCTGATCATGAAACATAGAAATGAGATGCGACATCGCGTTTTGAGAAGCATTAGAACCATATTGCTTCGATACGAAGACATCTGCAAACGCTATTTCCTAGCATGGAAGTGTCGCATTTACATTCTTGTGTAGTGAAATCGAGGTATACATGACACTTCGCAATGAATATTATATCTTATCATGAAACATAGACGTGAGATGCGATATCGCGTTTTAAGAAGCATTAGAACTCTATTGCTACGATACGTAGACATCTGCAAACGCTATTTCCTAGCATGGAAGTGTCACATTTACATTCTTTTGAACTGAATACGAGATATACATGACAGTTCGCAATGAATATTATATCTAATCATGAAACATAGGTATCAGGTGCTATATCGCGTTTTGAGAAGCATTAGAACTCTATTGCTAATATACGTAGACATCTGTAAACTCTATTTCCTAGGTAGGAAATGTCGCATTTACATTCCATTGAAGTGAACACGAGGTATACATGACACTTCGCAATGAATATTATATCTTATCATGAAACATAGAAATGAGAAGCGACATCTCGTTTTAAGATGCATTAGAACTCTATTGCTACGATACGAAGACATCTGCAAACGCAATTTCCTAGCATGGAAGTGTCGCATTTACATTCTTTTGTAGTGAATACGAGGTATACATGACACTTGGCAATGAATATTATATCTTGTCATGAAACATGGAAGTGAGATGCGATTTCGCGTTCTAAGAAGGATTAGAACTCTATAGCTATGATACGTAGACACGTGCAAACGCTATTTCCTAGCATGCAAGTGTCGCATTTACATTCTTCTTTAGTGAATACGAGGTATACATGACACTTCGCAATGGATATTATATCTTATCATGAAACATAGAAGTTGGATGCGATATCGCGTTCTAAAAAGCATTAGAACTCTATTGCTACTGTACGTAGACACCTGCGAACGCTATTTCCTAGCATGGAAGTGTCGCATTTACATTCCATTGAAGTGAATACGAGGTATGCATAACAATTCGCAATGGATATTATATCTTATCATGAAACACAGAAATGAGATGCGACATCTCGTTTTAAGAAGTATTAGTACTCTATTCTTACGATACGTAGACATCTGCAAAGGCTATTTCCTAGCAAGGAAGTGTCGCATTTACATTCTTTTGAAGTGAATACGAGGTATACGTAACACTCCACAATGAATATTATATCTTATCACGTAACATAGTAATGAAATGCGACATCTCGTTTTAAGTAGCATTAGAACTCTATTGCTACGATGCGTAGACATCTGTAAATGTTATATCCTAGCAAGGAAGTGTCGCATTTACATTCTTTTGAAGTGAATACGAGGTATACGTAACACTCCACAATGAATATTATATCTTATCACGTAACATAGTAATGAAATGCGACATCTCGTTTTAAGTAGCATTAGAACTCTATTGCTACGATGCGTAGACATCTGTAAATGTTATATCCTAGCAAGGAAGTGTCGCATTTACATTCTTTTG
Organism: Xylocopa sonorina; assembly: GCF_050948175.1. Lineage (NCBI taxonomy): Eukaryota > Metazoa > Arthropoda > Insecta > Hymenoptera > Apidae > Xylocopa > Xylocopa sonorina. The sequence goes on from NW_027490292.1 coordinate 509,975, forward strand.
AAGTAAATACGAGGTTTACATTACACTCCACAATGAATATTATATCTTATCACGAAACATAGAAATGAAATGCGCCATCTCGTTTTAAGTAGCATTAGAAATCTATTGCAACGATACGTAGACATCTGCAAACGCTATTTCCTAGCATGGAAGTGTCGCATTTACATTCTTTTGAAGTGAATACGAGGTATACATGACACTTCGCAATGAATATTATATCTTATCATGAAACATAGACGTGAGATGCGATATCGCGTTTTAAGAAGCATTAGAACTCTATTGCTACGATACGTAGACGTTTGCAAACGCTATTTCCAAGCATGGAAATGCCGCATTTACATTCTTTTGCAGTTAAGACGAGATATACATGACACTTCGCAATGAATATAATATCTTATCATGAAACATAGGAATGAGGTGCTATATCGCGTTTTGAGAAACATTAGAACTCTCTTGCTAATATACGTAGACATCTGCAAACTGTATTTCCTAGCAAGGAAATGTCGCATTCACATTCCATTGAAGTGAATACGAGGTATCCATGACACTTCGCAATGGATGTTATATCTTATCATGAAACATAGAAATGAGATGCGATATCGCGTCTTGAAAAGCACAAGAACTCCATTTCTACGATACGTAGACATCTGGAAACGCTGTTTCCCAGAAGGGAAGTGTCGCATTTACATTCGAAAGAAGTGAATACGAGGTATACCTAAGTCTCCACAATCAATATTATCTCTTACCATGAAACATAGAAATGAGATGCGACATAGACAAACATAGAAATGAGATAGACATCTGCAATTGCTATTTCCTGGCATGGAAGTGTCGCATTTACATTCTTTTGAAGTAAGTACGAGGTATACATGACACTTCGCAATGAATATTATATCTTATCATGAAACATAGATATGAGATGCGATGTCTCGTTTTAAGATGCATTAGAACTCTATTGCTACGATACGTAGACATCTGCAACCTCTATTTCCTAGCAAGGAAATGTCGTACTTACATTCTTTTGAACGTATTGAATATTATATCTTATGATAAAACATAGAAATGAGATACGATATGGCGTTTCAAGAAGCATTAGAGCTCTATTTCTTCGATACGTAGATATCTGCTAACCTTATTTCCTAGGAAGGTAGTGTCGCATTTACATTCTTTTGAGGTGAATACGAGGTACCACGTCCGGTGAAACTATTTTCCGTTGCTCCGGAGGCTTTACGACACGAGCCTATTTTTCGGAAATAGAAATACGATGCCTGAACCTCACATTGAGGTGGCTAACGATCTAGAACTAGAGGTTTCGACTCCTCGGCAGGAGATCTTGAGTCAGAGTGTGTGCTATGGAGACGCGTCTCTGACCTCCTCGGTTCGCGGGACGCTATGGTCGCGAACGCTCGTTGTAGGGAGATCGCGGTCCCGCGAGTGGGGGGACTCGCGTCTCGAGGCGGAGAGCGCCCGGTCCAGCGAGTGGGGACCCGCGGCTCGTGGTGGGGCTAGCGGCGCATGCCGCATGCCGGACGCATCTTACTTAGTGTAACTTAGATCTAGGAATTCTTATATATGCGTCATGATATGGTATGTATGTCCTAGCTTAGATGTAATATATAGGTTCTAGCAGATCCTGTTCCCCGAATTGGAAAAGACCCCATTCAGGTGATGGGCTGCGGCTACGACTTCCTGCTGGACGGAATCCTCGGTGCGAGGGAGATAGGGCTGCCCCTCCTTGGTGCGGGCGAGACAGGTATACTCGGTGGTGCGAGTGAGGCAGCGGAACTCGGTGTGAGTGAGCGCGTGTAGGTATGCGCGTGCGAAAACTTACAGTTGCTGGTTCTGCAGGCGAGTTTGGCTGGTTGCATGCGTCCAGGGGTTGATGCTGGGGGGTGCGAGAAGGTTGATGGGTGGCAGGCGGTACGCCTGACGTCACAAAATGCGACACTTCCGCTCTAGGAAATTCAGTTCCCAATATATCTCTGTATCGAAGCTATAGAGTTCTAATTCTCCTTAAAACGCGATATCGCACCTCATCTCTATGTCTCATGATAAGATATAATATTCATTGCGAGGTGTTATGTATTCCTCGTCTACACATCAAATGAATGTAAATGCGACACTTCCTTCCTAGGAAATAGCGTTTGCAGATGTCTACGTATCGAAGTAATAGTGTACTAATGCTTCTTAAAGCGCGATATCGCGTCTCATTTCAATGTTTCATGATAAGATACAATATTCATTGCGAAGTGTCATGTATACCTCGTATTCAAATCTAAAGAATGTAAAAGCGACACTTCCTTGCTAGGAAATATTGTCTGCAGGTGCCTTCGTATCGTAGCAATAGAGTTCTAATGCTTCTTAAAACGCGATATCGCATTTCATTTCTATGTTTCATGATAAGATATAATATTCATTGCGAAGTGTCATGTATACCTCGTATTCACTTCAAAAGAATGTAAATGCGACACTTCCTTGCTAGGACGTAGCGTTTGCACATGTCTACGTATCGAAGCAAGAGAGTTCTAATGCTTTTTAAATCGCGATTTCGCATGTCATATCTATGTTTCGAGATAAGATATAATATTCATTGCGAAGTGTCATGTATACATCGTATTCACTTCAAAAGAATGTAAATGCGACACTTCCTTGCTAGGACGTAGCGTTTGCAGATGTCTACGTATCGATGCAAGAGAGTTCTAATGCCTTTTAAATCGCGATTTCGCATGTCATTTCTATGTTTCGTGATAAGATATAATATTCATTGAGCAGTGTTATGTATACCTCTAATTCACATCAAATGAATGTAATTGCGACACATCCTTCCTAGGAAATAGCGTTTGCAGATGTCTACGTATCGAATCAATAGAGTCCTAATGCTTATTAAAATGAGATATCGGATCTCATTTCTATGTTTCATTATAAGATACAATATTCATTGGGAAGTGTCATGTATACCCCGTATTCACTGCAAAAGAATGTAAATGCGACACTTCCTTGCCACGAAGTAGCGTTTGCAGATGTGTACGTATCGAAGCAATAGAGCTCTAATGCTTCTTAAAATGAGATATCGCATCTCTCTTCTATGTTCCATGATAGGATATAATATGCATTGCGAAGTGTCATGTATAACTCGTATTCACTTCAAAAGAATGTGAATGCGACACTTCCTTCCTAGGAAATAGCGTTTGCACGTGTCTACGTATCATAGCTATAGAGTTCTAACGCTTGTTAATTCGCGATATCGCACCTCATTTCTATGTTTCATGATAAGGTATAATATTCATTGTGCAGTGTTATGTATACCTCGTATTCACATCAAAAGAATGTAAATGCTACAATTCCTTGCTAGGAAATAGCGTTTGCAGATGTCTACGTATCAAAGCAATAGGTTTCTAAAGCTTGCTAATTCGCGATATCGCATCTCATATCTATGTTTCATGACAATATATAATATTCATTGCGAAGTGTCATGTATACCTCGCATACACTTTAATTGAATGTACATACGACACTTCCTTGCTAGGAAGTAGAGTTTGCCGATGTCTACATATCCAAGCAATAGAATTCTAATGCTTCTTAAATCGTCATATCGCATCTCATTTCTATGTTTCATGATAAGATATAATTTTCAGTGCGAAGTGCCATGTATACCTCGTATTCCTTTCAAAAGAATGTAAATGCAACACTTCCTTGCTAGGAAGTAGCGTTTGCAGATGTCTACGTATCGAAGCAATAGAGTTCTATGCTTCTTAAATCGCCATATCGCATCTCATTTCTATGTTTCATGATAAGATATAGTATTCATTGTGCAGTGTTATGAATACCTCGTATTCACTTCAAAAGAATGTAAATGCGACACTTCCTTGCTAGGAAGTAGCGTTTGCAGATGACTACGTATCGAACCGGTAGACATCTAATGCTTCATAAATCGCCATATCGCATCTCATTTCTATGTTTCATGATAAGATATAATATTCATTGCGAAGTGCCATGTATACCTCGCATACACTTCAACTGAATGTACATGCGACACTTCCTTGCTAGGAAATAGCGTTTGCAGATGTCTACGTATCGAAGCAATAGAATTCTAATGCTTCTTATATCGTCATATCGCATCTCATTTCTATGTTTCATGATAAGATATAATATTCATTGCGAGGTGTCATGTATGCCTCGTATTCCTTTCAAAAGAATGTAAATGCGACACTTCCTTCCTAGGAAATAGCGTTTGCAGATGTCTACTTATCGAAGCAATAGATCTCTAAAGCTTGCTAATTCACGATATCGCATCTCATATCTATGTTTCATGACAATATATAATATTCATTGCGAAGTGGAATTTATACCTCGTATTCACTTCAAAAGAATGTAAATGCGACACTTCCTTCCTAGGAAATAGCGTTTGCAGATGTCTACGTATCGAAGCAATAGATTTCAAAAGCATGATATTTCACGATATCGCATCTCATATCTATGTTTCATGATAATATATAATATTCATTGCGAAGTGTCACGTATACCTCGCATACACTTCAAATGAATGTGAATGCGACAGTTCCTTGCTAGGAAATAGTGTTTGCAGATGTCTACGTATCGAACCAATAGATTTCTAATGCTTCTTAAATCGCCATATCGATCTCATTTCCATGTTTCATGATAAGGTATAATATTCATTGTGCAGTGTTATGTATATCTCGTCTATACTTCAAATGAATGTAAATGCGACACTTCCTTGCTAGGAAATATCGTTCGCAGATGTCTACGTATCGTGGCATTAGAGTTCTAATGCTTCTCAAAACGCGATATCGCTTCTCATTTCTATGTTTCATGATGATATATAATATTCATTGCGAAGTGTCATATATACCTCGCATACACTTAAAATGAATGTAAATGCGACACTTCCTTGCTAGGAAATAGCGTTTGCAGATGTCTACGTATCGAAGCAATAGTGTTCTAATGCTTCTTAATTCGCGATATCGCATCCCATTTTCATGAGAATCCCTATGTTTCATGAGAATTTATAATATTCATTGCGAAGTGTCATGTATACCTCGCATAGACTTCAAATGAATGTGAATGCGACAGTTTCTTGCTAGGAAATAGCGTTTGCAAATATCTACGTATCCAAGCAATAGAGTTCTAAAGCTTCTTAAATCGCGATATCGCATCTCATTTCTATGTTTCATGATAAGATAGAATATTCATTTTGCAGTGTTATGAATACCTCGTATTCACTTCAAAAGAATGTAATTGCGACACATCCTTGCTAAGAAATAGCGTTTGCAGATGTCTACGTATCGAAGCAATAGAGTTCTAATGCTTCTTAAATCGTCATATCGCATCTCATATCTACGTTTCATGATAAGATATAATATTCATTGCGAAGTGCCGTATATACCTCGTATTCCTTTCTAAAGAATATAAATGCGATACTTCCTTGCTAGGAAGTGGCGTTTGCAGATGTCTACGTATCGAAGCAATAGGGATCTAATTCTTCTTAAATCTCCATATCCCTTCTCATTTCTATGTTTCATGGCAATATATAATATTCACTGCGAAGTGTCATGTATACCTCGCATACACTTCAAATGAATGTAAATGCGACACTTCCTTGCTAGGTGTCACGTCACGAGGGTGGAAAATATCCGCTTTACTCGGAGACGACACCCAGCCAATTCGCGGAAACGGCTCGCTTAATTGCGACTAATGCCGGGTTCTTTCCATGGGACAACGAACGCTTTTAGGAACACGCTAACGCTGTAAATGTGGAAAAATCCTACCTTTGCCGTCTTGATAGCTAACAAATCAATATTCTTTCTTGAGATATCTCTGCTTCCGTGGATCGTAGTCTGGTGTCGATGCTGCGTAAGGACTGCGAGGCTGAATGGCCAAAGGGATGAGCGCCCAGCGTTGCGGGGATTCAGCAATGTTCGGCTTCCCTGGATCGGATAAGGTTGTCGGCGTGGATCGTTGAGAAGCCACGAGTACGGTGGCGGATGCACTGATCGACGGTAAGGCTTTGGTGCCCACGTATTCACGTACGAGACGGCGTAGGAAGTTCTTCCTTCCCGCACGTCGAGCCTTTCGCTTCGAATTACTGCACATTCGCGTCTAATTTCAGCAGACTAGATACGACTCGGGTAAGCGGCGGTCCGCTCTAGCCTGTCGGTCCAGAGAATGAAATATCGGCGTTATCTGCACGCAGTCTCACGTATGGGTCAGCGAAGCTAAGCGGCGGTCCGCTCTAACCAGCTGATTACCAATGATCGACTAACGATTGGATTGAATGTAAAATATCCACGCGTTGGCTCGTGGAAGAACTCGCAGGATAAGAATGAAGTTAATGGAAATTATCAATAACTGAACTAGTAGTTAGGAGGTAAAATCAAAGTATATTCTAAGTTAATCCTAAGCTTACACTGTACTTTCCCTAAGACTAAGTTAAAAGTAGACTTAATTGTTTAAAATTGGAATTAGAACTAGACTCGATGATTGGAATTGAACTTGAATTTAGAATAGAATTACGAACACCTCTGACTAAGGTGGATAATAGCCCGTAGGCATTAGAGCTGTCTAATGAAGAAAGCTTGGAACGAGGCTCGGAGAAGACTGACTCTCCGATCGCGGGTCCGCGACCTCCTTAGGTCGCGTGGCGCGCGAGTCGCTGGAGCCCGGAGTGGGGTGGCCGCTCGGCCCGCGCAGTGGGGCGGCCGGTCGGAGTGGGGCGCGGCTCGCGTCACGCGTGAGTCGCGCTCGTCGGACGACCGCTCGAGCGTATCGCAACATATAATTATAGATATTTACGTTGATCTTAGAAGCTATGTGTGTGTTGTATGCGTATGTACAATGTATGTGTCGAGTACTTAGATCTAGAGTACGAGTTACGAATATATACTTTGGAAATAGGAATAACGCTGTAATGGTGTAGCTGATTCGCTGCTGTGCCCAGTGGTCCAGTCGCCTGGTTGAATGCTGCATCTTTCCTGGCTTTGGAAATGCTGCACGTTGTCACACGGTCGAACGGTCGAACTCCTAGGTCTTCGTACCTTGATAGCAGCCTTGGCTCGGCGGACGTGGTGTATGTTTGGTTGTGGTGGCGCTCGTCCCGTGTGCTTAGGTGCAGCTGACGGTGAGTACGTCGCTGCCGGATGCTGTGGGAGGCGCTGGGGGATGGAAGGCAGTACGCGAGACGTTACACTATACGTAGACATCTGCAATCGCTATTTCGTATCAAGGAAGTGTCGCATTTACATTCATTGGAAGTGTATGTGAGGTATACATAACACATCGCAATGAATATTACATCTTATCATGAAACATAGAAATGAGATGCGATATCCTGTTTTAAGAAGCATTAGAACTCTATTGCTTCGATACGTAGACATCCGTAAACGCTACTTCCTAGCAAGGAAGTGTCGCATTTACATTCTTTTGAAGTGAATACGAGGTATACATGACACTTCGCAATGATATTATATCTTATCATGAAACATAGAAATGAAATGCGATATCGCTTTTTGAGAAGCATTGGAACTCTTCTGCTACGATACGTAGACTTCGGCAAACGCAATTTCCCAGCAAGGAAGTGTCGCATTTACATTCTTTTGAAGTGAATACGAGGTGTACATATCACTTCTCAATGAATATTACATCTTATCATGAAACATAGAAATGAGATGCGATATCGCGATTTAAGAAGCTTTAGAACTCTATTGCTTCGATACGTAGACATTTGCAAACACTATTTCCTAGCAAGGAGCTGTCGCATTCACATTCATTTGAAGTGTATGCGAGGTATACATGACACTTCGCAATGAATATTATATATTATCATGAAACATAGGTATGAGGTGCGATGTCGCGTATTAGCAAGCTTTAGAAATCTATTGCTTCGATACGTAGACATCTGCAAACGCTATTACCTAGCAAGGAAGTGTCGCATTTACATTCTTTTGAAGTGAATACGAGGTATACATGACACTCCGCAATGATTATTATATCTTATCACGAAACGTAGATATGAGATGCGATATGACGATGTAAGAAGCATTAGAAAACTATTGCTTCGATACGTAGACATCTGAAAACGCTATTTCCAAGAAAGGGAGTGTCGCATTTACATTCATGAAACATAGAAATGAGATGCGATATCGCGATTTAAGAAGCTTTAGAACTCTATTGCTTTGATACGTAGATATCTGCAAACGCTATTTCCTAGCACGGAACTGTCACACTCACATTCATTTGAAGTGTATGCGAGGTATACATGACACTTCGCAATGAATATTATAAATTATCATGAAACATAGATATGAGATGCGATATCGCGAATTAGCAAGCTCTAGAAATCTATTGCTTGGAAACGTAGACATCTGCAAACTCTAGTTCCTTGGAAGGAAGTGTCGCATTTACATTCATTTCAAGTGTAAGCGAGGTATACATGACACTTCGCAATGAATATTATATCTTATCATGAAACATAAGAATGAGATGCGATATCCCGTTTTAAGAAGCATTAGAGCTCTATTGCTTCGATACATAAACATCTGCAGAAGCAACTTCCTAGCAAGGAAGTGTCGTATTTACATTCATTTGAAATGTATGCGAGGTATAAGTGACACTTCGCAATGTATATTATATCTTAACATGAAACATAGAAATGGGATGCGATATCGCTTTTTATGAAGCATTAGAACTATACTGCCTCGATACGTAGACATCTGTAAACGTTATTTCCTAGCAAGGAAGTGTCGCATTTACATTCTTTTGATGTGAATACGGGGTACACATGACACTTCGTAATGAATATTATATCGTATCATGAAACATAGAAATGAGATGCAATATCGCGATTTAAGAAGCATTAGAATTCTATTGCTACGATACGTAGATATCTACAAACGCTATTTCCAAGCAAGGGAGTGTCGCATTTACATTCTTGTGAAGTGAATACGAGGTATACATAACACTCCACAATGAATATTATATATTATCATGAAACATAGCAATGAGTAGCGATATCGCGTTTTGAGAAGCATTAGAACTCTAATGCTACGATACGTAGACATCTGCAAACGCTACTTTCTGGCAAGGAAGTGTCGCGATTACATTCTTTTGAAGTGAATACGAAATATACATGACACTGCACAATGAATATTATATCTTATCATGAAACATAGAAATGAGATACGATATGACGATTTAAGAAGCATTAGAAATCTATTGCTTCGATACGTAGAAATCTACAAACGCTATTTCCAAGCAAAGAAGTGTCGCAATTACATTCAATTTGAAGTATAGACGGGATATACATAACACTGCATAATGAATATTATATCTTATCATGAAACATAGAAATGAGATGCGATATCGCGATTTAAGAAGCATTAGAACTCTATTTTTTCGATACGTTGACATCTGCAAACGCTATTTCCAAGCAAGGAAGTGTCGCATTTACATTCTTTTGAAGTGAATACGAGGTATTCATAACACTGCACAATGAATGTTATATCTTATCATGAAACATAGAAATGAGATGAGGTTATCGCGATATAAGAAGCTTTAGAACTCTATTTCATCGATACGTAGATATCTCCAAACGCTATTTCCTAGCAAGGAACGGTCGCATTCACATTCATTTGATGTGTATGCGCGGTATACATGACACTTAGCAATGAATATTATAAATTATCATGAAACATAGATATGAGATGCGATATCCCGAATTAGCAAGCTTTAGAAATCTATTGCTTCGATATGTAGACATCTGCAAACTCTATTTCCAAGGATGGAAGTGTCGCATTTTCATTCATTTTAAGTGTATGCGAGGTATACATGACATTTCGCAATGAATATTATATATTATCATGAAACATAGAAATGAGAAGCGATATCGCGTTTTGAGAAGCATTAGAACTCTAATGCCACGAAACGTAGACATCTGCAAACGCTATTTCCTAGCAAGGAAGTGTCGCATTTACATTCTTTTGAAGTGAATACGAGGTATACATAACACTCCACAATGAATATTATATCTTATCATGAAACATTGATATGAGATGTAATATGGCGATTTAAGAAGCATTAGAATTCTATTGCTTCGATATGTAGACATCTGCAAACGCTACTTCCTAACAAGGAAGTGACGCATGTACATTATTTTGAAGTGAGTACGAGGTATACATGACACTTCGCAATGAATATTATATCTTATCATGAAACGTAGATATGAGATGCGATATGACGATTTATGAAGCATTACAACTCTATTGCACCGATGCGTAGATATCTGTAAACGCTACTTCCTAGCAAGGAAGTGTCGCATTTACATTCTTTTCAAGTGAATACGAAGTATACATAACATCGCACAATGAATGTTATATCTTATCATGAAACATAGAAATGAGATGCGATATGACGACTTAAGAAGCATTAGAACACTATTGCTTCGATACGTAGACATCTGCAAACGCTATTTCCCAGCAAGGAAGTGTCACATTTACATTCTGTTGTGATGAATACGAGGTATACATAACACTGCACAATGAATATTATATCTTATTATGAAACATAGAAATGAGATGCGATATCGCGACTTAAGAAGCGTTAGAACTCTATTGTTTCGATACGTAGACATCTCGAAGCGTAATTTCCTAGAATGGAAGTTTCGCATTTGCAATCATTTGAAGTGTAGGCGAGGAATACATAACACTTCGCAATGAATATTGTCTCAAATCATGAAACATAGAAATGAGATGCGACATCTCGTTTTAAGAAGCATTAGAACTCTATTGTTTCGATACATAGACATCTGGTAACGCTACTTCCTAGCAAGGAAGCCTCGCATTTACATTCATTTGAAGTGTAGACGAGGAATACATAACACTTAGCAATGAATATCGTATCTTATCATGAGACATAGAAATGAGATGCGATATCGCGATATAAGAAGCAGTAGAACACTATTGCTTCGATACGTAGACATCTGCAAACGCTATTTCCTAGCAAGGAAGTGTCGCATTTACATTCAATTTGAAGTATAGACGAGATATACATAACACTGCACAATGAATATTATATCTTATCATGAAACATAGAAATGAGATGCGATATCGCGATTTAAAAAGCATTAGAACTCTATATTTTCGATACGTAGACATCTGCAAACGCTACTTCCTAGCAAGGAAGTGTCGCATTTACATTCACTTGAAGTGTATGCGAGGTATACATGACACTTCCCAATGAATATTATATCTTATCGAGGAACGTAGATATGAGAAGCTGTATGACGATATAAGAATCATTAGAACTCTATTGCTTCGAAGCGTAGACACCTGCAAACGCTATTTCCTAGGAAGGAAGTGTCGCATTTACATTCATTTGAAGCGTATGCGAGGTATACATGACACTTCGCAATGAATATTATATATTATCATGAAACATAGATATGAGATGCGATATCGCGAATTATGAAGTTTAGAATTCTATTGCCTCGATACGTAGACATCTGCAAACGCTATATCCTAGCAAGGAAGTGTCGCATTTACAATCTTTTGAAGTGAACACGAGGTATACACGACACTTCGCAATGAATATTATATCTTATCACGAAACATATAAATGAGATGCGATATCGCGATTTAAGTAGCATTAGAACGCTATTGCTACGATACGTAGACATCTGCAAACGCTATTTCCTAGCAAGCATTAGTCGCATTTACATTCTATTGAAGTGAATACGAGGTGTACATGACACTTCGCAATGAATATTATATCTTATCATGAAACATAGAAATGAGATGCAATATGACGATTTAAGAAGCGTTTGAGCTCTATTGCTTCGATACGTAGACATCTGCAAACGCTATTTCCAAGCAAGGAAGTGTCGCATTTACATACTTTTGAAGTGAATACGAGGTATTCATAACACTGCACAATGAATATTGTGTCTTATCATGAAACATAGAAATGAGATGCGATATCGCGATCTGAGAAGCTTTAGAACTCTATTGCTTCGATACGTAGAAATCTGCAAACACTATTTCCTAGCAAGGAACTGTCGCATTCACATTCATTTGAAGTTTATGCGAGGTATACATGACACTTCGCAATGAATATTATATATTATCATGAAACATAGATATGAGATGCGATATCGCGAATTAGCAAGATTTAGAAACCTATTGCTTCGATACGTAGACATATGCAAGCGCTATTTCCAAGGAAGGAATTGTAGCCTTTACATTTTTTTGAAGTGAATACGAGGTATACATAACGCTGAACAGCGAATATTATATCTTATCATGAAACATAGAAATGAGATGCGATAGCGCGTTTTAAGAGGCATTAGAACTCTATTGCTTCGGTACGTAGACATCTGCAAACCCTATTTCTTACCAGGCAAGTGTCGCAATTACATTCGCTTGAGGTGAATACGAGGTATACATAACGATTCACAATGAATATTATATCTTATCTTGAAATATAGTAATGCGATGCGATATCGCGATTTAGAAAGCACAAGAACTCTAATGCTGCGATACGTAGACATCTGGAAACGCTATTTAGTAGCAAGGAATTGTCGCATTTACATTCAATTGAAGTGAATACGAGGTATAGATAACACTGCATAATGAATATTATATCTTATCATGAAACACAGAATGGAGATGCGATATCGCGTTTTATGAAACATTAGACCCCTATGGCTTCGATACGGAGACATCTGCAAACGATATTTAATATTAAGGAAGTGTCGCATTTACACTCTTTTTCAGTGTATGCGTGGCATGCGTGACACTTAGCAATGAATAATATATCTTATCATGAAGCATAGAAATGAGAAGCGATATGGCGATTTAAGAGGCATTAGATCCCTATTGCTTCGACACGCAGACATCTGCAAACGATATTTCCTAGCAAGGTCGTGTCGCATTTACATTCAATTGAAGTGTATGCGAGCTATACATGACACTTCGCAATGAATTCTATATCTTATCATGAAACATAGAATTGAGATGCGATATCGCGAATTAAGAAGCATTAGAACACTATTGCTTCGATACGTAGACATCTGCAAACGCTATTTCCTAGCAAGGAAATGTCGCATTTTCGTTCGTTTGAAGTGTATGCGAGGTATACATGACACTTCGCAGTGAATATTATATATTATCATGAAACATAGAAATGGGAAGCGATATGGCGATTTAAGAAGCATTAAATCCTTATTGCTTCTATACGTAGACATCTGCAGACGCTATTTCCTAGCAAGGAAGTGTCGCAATTACATTCTTTTGAATGGAATACGATCTATACATGACACTTCGCAATGAATTCTATATCTTATCATGAAACGTAGATATGAGATGCGATATGACGATTTAAGAAGCATTAGAAAACTATTGCTTCGATACGTAGACATCTGCAAACGCTAGTTCCAAGCAAGGAAGTGTCGCATTTACATTCATTTGAAGTGAATATGAGGTATACATAACACTGCACAATGAATATTATATCTTATCATGAAACATGGAAATGAGATGCGATATGGCGATTTAAGAAGCATTAGATGTCTATTGGTTCGATACGAAGGCATCTGCAAACGCTACTTCCTAGCAAGGAGGTGTCGCATTTACATTCTTTTGAAAGGAATACGAGGTATACATGACACTTCACAATGAATATTATATCTTATCATGAAACATAGAAATGAGATGCGGTATGACGATTTAAGAAGCATTAGAACTCTATTACTTCGATACGTAGACATCTGCAAACGCTACTTCCTAGCAAGGAAGTGTCGCATTTACATTCTTTTGAAGTGAATACGAGGTATACATAACACTGCACAATGAATATTATATCTTATCATGAAACATAGAAATGAGATGCGATATTGCGATTTAAGAAGCATTAGAACTCTAATGCCACGTTACGTAGACGTCTGCAAACGCTATTTCCTTGCAAGGAAGTGTCGCATTTACATTCTTTTTAAAGGAATACGAGGTATACATGACACTTCGCAATGAATATTATATCTTATTATGAAACATAGAAATGAGATGCGATATTGCGATTTAAGAAGCATTAGAACTCTAATGCCACGATACGTAGACGTCTGCAAACGCCATTTCCTTGCAAGGAAGTGTCGCATTTACATTTTTTTTAAAGGAATACGAGGTATACATGACACTTCGCAATGAATATTATATCTTATTATGAAACATAGAAACGAGATGCGGTATGACGATTTAAGAAGCATTAGAACTCTATTGCTTCGGTACGTGGACATCTGCAAACGCTATTTCCTAGTGTAACGTCTCGCGTACTGCCTTCCATCCCCCAGCGCCTCCCACAGCTCCGGCAGCGACGTACTCACCGTAGCTGCACCTGAGCACACGGGACGAGCGCCACCACAACCAAACATACACCACGTCCGCCGAGCCAAGGCTGCTGTCAAGGTACGAAGACCTAGGAGTTCGACCGATCGACCGTGTGACAACGTGCAGCATTTCCAGAGCCAGGAAAGATGCAGCATCCAACCAGACGACTGGACCACTGGGCACAGCAGCGAATCACCTACACCATTACAGCGTTATTCCTATTTCCAAAGTATATATTCGTAAATCGTACTCTAGATCTAAGTACTCGACACATACATTGTACATACGCAGACAACACACACATAGCTTCTAAGATCAACGTAAATATCTGTAATTATAGGTTGCGTTACGTTCGAGCGAGCGTCCGACGCGCGCGGCTCACGCGTAACGCGAGCCGCGCTCCACTCCGACCGGCCGCCCCACTGCGCGGGCCGAGCGGCCACCCCACTCCGGGCTCCAGCGACTCGCGCGCCACGCGACCTAGGGAGGTTGCGGACCCGCGATCGGAGAGTCAGTCTTCTCCGAGCCTCGTTCCAAGCTTTCTTCATTAGACAGCTCTAATGCCTACGGGCTATTATCCACCTTAGTCAGAGGTGTTCGTAATTCTATTCTAAATTCAAGTTCAATTCCAATCATCGAGTCTAGTTCTAATTCCAATTTTAAACAAACAAGTCTACTTTTAACTTAGTCTTAGGGAAAGTACAGTGTAAGCAGAGATATCTCAAGAAAGAATATTGATTTGTTCGCTATCAAGATGGCAATGGTAGGATTTTTCCACATTTACAGCGTTAGCGTGTTCCTAAAAGCGTTCGTTGTCCCACGGGAAGAACCCGGCATTAGTCGCAATTAAGCGAGCCGTTTCCGCAAATTGGCTGCGTGTCGTCTCCGAGTAAAGCGGAAATTTTCCACCCTCGTGACGTGACAATAGAAGCCATGGAGTTCTAATGCTTGTTAAGACGCGATATCGCATCTCACTCCTACGTTTCACGATAAGATATAATATTCATTGCGAAGTGTCATGTATACCTTGTATTCACTTGAAAAGAATGTAAATGCGTCACTTCCATGCTAGGAAATAGCGTTTGCAGATGTCTAAGTATCGAAGCAATAGAGTTCTAGTGCTTCTCAGAAAGCGATATCGCATCTCATTCCTATGTTTCGTGATAAGATATAATATTCATTGTGCAGTGTTATGCATACCTCGTATTCAGTTGAAAAGAATGTAAATGCGACACTTCCTTGCTAGGAAGTAGCGATTGCAGATGTATACGTATCGAAGCAATAGGGATCTAATGCTTCTTAAATCGCCATATCGCTTCTCATTTCTATGTTTCATGATAATATATAATATTCACTGCGAAGTGTCATGTATACCTCGCATACACTTCAAATGAATGTAAATGCGACACTTCCCTGCTAGGAAACAGCGTTTGCAGATGTCTACGTATCGAAGCAATAGATTTCTAAAGCTTGCTAATTCGCGAAATCGCATCTCATATATATGTTTCATGATAATATATAATATTCATTGCGAAGTGTCATGTATACCTCGCATACACTTCAAATGGATGTGAATGCGACAGTTCCTTGCTAGGAAATAGTGCTTGCAGATATCCACGTATCGAAGCAATAGATTTCTAATGCTTCTTATATCGCGATAACGCATCTCATTTCTATGTTTCATGATAAGATGTAATATTCATTGCGCAGTGTTATGACTACCTCGTATTCACTTCAAAAGAATGTAAATGCGACACTTCCTTGCTTGGAAATAGCGTTTGCAGATGACTACTTATCGATGCAATAGTTTTCTATTGCTTCTTACATCGTCATATCGCATCTCATATCTACGTTTCATGATAATATATAATATTCATTGCGAAGTGTTACGCATACCTCGCATACACTTCAAATGTATGTGAATGCGACAGTTCCTTGCTGGGATATAGTGTTTGCAGATATCTACGTATCGAAGCAATAGAGTTCTAAAGCTTCTTAAATCGCGATATCGCTTATCATTTCTATGTTTCATGGTAAGATATAATATTCATTGTGCAGTGCTATGAATACCTCGTATTCACTTCAAAAGAATGTAAATGTGACATTTCCTTGCTAGGAAATAGTGCTTGCAGATGTCTACGTATCGAAGCAATAGTGTTCTAATGCTTCTTAAATAGCCATATTACATCTTATTCCTATGTTTCATAATGAGATATAATATTCATTGTGGAGTGTTATGTATACCTCGTATTCACTTCAAAAGAATGTAAATGCGACACTTTCTTGCTAGGAAATAGCGTTTGCGAATGTCTACCTATCGAAGCTCTAGACATCTAATTCTTCATAAATCGCCACATCGCATCTCATTTCTATGTTTCATGATATGATATAATATTCATTGCGAAGTGTCATGTATGCCTCGTATTCCTTTCAAAAGAATAAATGCGACACTTCCTTGCTAGGAAATAGCGTTTGCAGATGTCTACGTATCGAAGCAATAGAGTTCTAAAACCGTCTAATTCGCGATATCGCATCTCATTTCTATGTTTCATGATAAGATATAATATTCATTGTGGAGTCTTATGTATACCACGTATTCACTTCTAAAGAATGTAAGTGCGACACTTCCATGCTAGGAAATAGCGTTTGCAGATGTCTACGTATCGTAGCAATAGAGTTCTAATGCTACTTAAATCGCGATATCGCATCTCATTTATATGTTTCGTGATAAGATATAATATTCATCGCGAAGTGTCAGGTGTACCTCGTATTCACTCCAAACGAATGTAAATGCGACACATCCTTGCTGGGAAATAGCGTATTCAGATGTCTACGTATCGTAGCAATAGTTTTCAAATGCTTCTTAAATAGTCATATCGAATCTCATTTCTATGTTTCATGATAAGATATAATATTCATTGCGAAGTGTCATGTATACCTCGTATTCCTTTCAAATGAATGTAAATGTGACTCTTCCTTGTTAGGAAGTAGCGTTTGCAGATGTCTACGTATCGAAGCAATAGAGTTCTAGTGCTTCTTAAATCGCCATATTACATCTCATTTCTATGTTTCATAATAAGATATAATATTCATTGTGGAGTATTACGTATACCTCGTATTCACTTCAAAAGAATGTAAACGCGACACTTCCTTGCTAGGAAATAGCGCTTGCAGATGTCTACGTATCGAAGCAATAGAGTTCTAATGCTTCTTAAATCGCCATATTACATCTTATTCCTATGTTTCATAATGAGATATAATATTCATTGTGGAGTGTTATGTATACCTCGTATTCACTTCAAAAGAATGTAAGTGCGACACTTCCATGCTAGGAAATAGCGTCTGCAAATCTCCACTCGACGAGGCAATAGAGTTCTAATGCTTCTTAAAACGCGATATCGCATCTCTCTTCTATGTTTCATGATAAGATATAATATTCATTGCGAAGTGTCATGTATACCTCGTATTCGCTCCAAACGAATGTAAATGCGACACATCCTTGCTAGGAAATAGCGTTTGCAGATATCTGCGCATCGAGGCAATAGGGATCTAATGCTTCTTAAAACGCGATATCGCATCTCACTTCTATGTTACATGATAAGATTTAATATTCATTGCGAAGTGTTATGTATACCTCGTATTCACTTCAAAAGAATGTAAATCCGACTATTCCTTGCTAGGAAATAGCGTTTGCAGATGCCAACGTATCGTAGTAATAGAGTTCTAATGCTTCTTAGATCGCGATATCGCATCTCACTTCTATGTTACGTGATAAGGTACAATGTTCATTGCGAAGTGTCATGTGTACCTCGTATTCACTTCAAAAGAATGTAAATGCGAATCTTCCTTGCTAGGAAATAGCATTTGCAGATGACTACGTATCGTAGCAATAGAGTTCTAATGCTTCTCAAAACGCGATATCGCATCTCGTTTCTATGCTTCATGATAAGATATAATATTCATTGCGAAGTGTCATGTATACCTCGTATTCGCTTCGAAAGAATGTAAATGCAACACTTCCTTGCTAGGAAATATCGTCTGCAGATGTCTGCGTATCGTAGCAATAGAGTTCTAGTGCTTCTCAAAACGCGATATCGAATCCCGATTCTACGTTTCATGATTAGATATAATGTTCATTGCGAAGTGTCATGTATACCTCGCATACACTTCAAATGAATGTAAATGCGACACTTCCTTGCTAGGAAATAGCGTTTTCAGATATCTACGTATTGAAGCAATAGAGTTCTAATGCTTCTTAAATCGAGATATCGCAACTCATTTCTATGATTCATGATAAGATATAATATTCATTTTTGAGTGTGAAGTATACCTCGTATTCACTTCAAAACATTGTAAAAGCGACACTTCCATGCAAGGAAATAGCTTTTCAAATGTCTGCGTATCGTAGCAATAGAGTTCTATTGCTTGTTAAAACGCGATATCGCATTACATTTCGATGTTTTATGATAAGATATAATATTCATTGCGAAGTGTCACTTATACCTCGCATATACTTCAAATGAATGTAAATTCGACACATCCTTCCTAGGAAATAGCGTTTGCAGACGTCTACGTATCGAAGCAATAGTGTTCTAGTGCTCCTTCAAACGGGATATCGCATCTCATTTCTATGTTTCAGGATAATATATAATATTCATTGCGATGTGTCGTGTATACTTCGTATTCACATCAAAAGAATGTAAATGCGGTAGTTCCTTGCTAGGAAATAGCGATTCCAGATATCTATGTATCGTAGCAGTAGAGTTCTAATGCTTCTCAAAACGCGATATCACATCTCTCTTCTATGTTTCATGATAAGATATAATATTCATTCCGAAGTGTCATGTATACCTCGTCTTCTCTCCAAACGAATGTAAATGCGACACTTCCTTGCTAGGAAATAGCGTATTCAGATGTCTACCTATCGTAGCAAAAGGGTTCTAATGCTACTTAAATCGCGATAACACATCTCATTTCTATGTTTCGTGATAAGATATAATATTCATCGCGAAGTGTCAGGTGTACCTCGTATTCACTCCAAACGAATGTAAATGCGACACATCCTTGCTGGGAAATAGCGTATTCAGATGTCTACGTATCGTAGCAATAGTTTTCAAATGCTTCTTAAATAGTCATATCGAATCTCATTTCTATGTTTCATGATAAGATATAATATTCATTGCGAAGTGTCATGTATACCTCGTATTCCTTTCAAATGAATGTAAATGTGACTCTTCCTTGTTAGGAAGTAGCGTTTGCAGATGTCTACGTATCGAAGCAATAGAGTTCTAGTGCTTCTTAAATCGCCATATTACATCTCATTTTTATGTTTCATAATAAGATATAATATTCATTGTGGAGTATTACGTATACCTCGTATTCACTTCAAAAGAATGTAAACGCGACACTTCCTTGCTAGGAAATAGCGCTTGCAGATGTCTACGTATCGAAGCAATAGAGTTCTAATGCTTCTTAAATCGCCATATTACATCTTATTCCTATGTTTCATAATGAGATATAATATTCATTGTGGAGTGTTATGTATACCTCGTATTCACTTCAAAAGAATGTAAGTGCGACACTTCCATGCTAGGAAATAGCGTCTGCAAATCTCCACTCGACGAGGCAATAGAGTTCTAATGCTTCTTAAAACGCGATATCGCATCTCTCTTCTATGTTTCATGATAAGATATAATATTCATTGCGAAGTGTCATGTATACCTCGTATTCGCTCCAAACGAATGTAAATGCGACACATCCTTGCTAGGAAATAGCGTTTGCAGATATCTGCGCATCGAGGCAATAGGGATCTAATGCTTCTTAAAACGCGATATCGCATCTCACTTCTATGTTACATGATAAGATTTAATATTCATTGCGAAGTGTTATGTATACCTCGTATTCACTTCAAAAGAATGTAAATCCGACTATTCCTTGCTAGGAAATAGCGTTTGCAGATGCCAACGTATCGTAGTAATAGAGTTCTAATGCTTCTTAGATCGCGATATCGCATCTCACTTCTATGTTACGTGATAAGGTACAATGTTCATTGCGAAGTGTCATGTGTACCTCGTATTCACTTCAAAAGAATGTAAATGCGAATCTTCCTTGCTAGGAAATAGCATTTGCAGATGACTACGTATCGTAGCAATAGAGTTCTAATGCTTCTCAAAACGCGATATCGCATCTCGTTTCTATGCTTCATGATAAGATATAATATTCATTGCGAAGTGTCATGTATACCTCGTATTCGCTTCGAAAGAATGTAAATGCAACACTTCCTTGCTAGGAAATATCGTCTGCAGATGTCTGCGTATCGTAGCAATAGAGTTCTAGTGCTTCTCAAAACGCGATATCGAATCCCGATTCTACGTTTCATGATTAGATATAATGTTCATTGCGAAGTGTCATGTATACCTCGCATACACTTCAAATGAATGTAAATGCGACACTTCCTTGCTAGGAAATAGCGTTTTCAGATATCTACGTATTGAAGCAATAGAGTTCTAATGCTTCTTAAATCGAGATATCGCAACTCATTTCTATGATTCATGATAAGATATAATATTCATTTTTGAGTGTGAAGTATACCTCGTATTCACTTCAAAACATTGTAAAAGCGACACTTCCATGCAAGGAAATAGCTTTTCAAATGTCTGCGTATCGTAGCAATAGAGTTCTATTGCTTGTTAAAACGCGATATCGCATTACATTTCGATGTTTTATGATAAGATATAATATTCATTGCGAAGTGTCACTTATACCTCGCATATACTTCAAATGAATGTAAATTCGACACATCCTTCCTAGGAAATAGCGTTTGCAGACGTCTACGTATCGAAGCAATAGTGTTCTAGTGCTCCTTCAAACGGGATATCGCATCTCATTTCTATGTTTCAGGATAATATATAATATTCATTGCGATGTGTCGTGTATACTTCGTATTCACATCAAAAGAATGTAAATGCGGTAGTTCCTTGCTAGGAAATAGCGATTCCAGATATCTATGTATCGTAGCAGTAGAGTTCTAATGCTTCTCAAAACGCGATATCACATCTCTCTTCTATGTTTCATGATAAGATATAATATTCATTCCGAAGTGTCATGTATACCTCGTCTTCTCTCCAAACGAATGTAAATGCGACACTTCCTTGCTAGGAAATAGCGTATTCAGATGTCTACCTATCGTAGCAAAAGGGTTCTAATGCTACTTAAATCGCGATAACACATCTCATTTCTATGTTTCGTGATAAGATATAATATTCATTGCGAAGTGTCATGTACACTTCGTATTCACTTAAAAAGAATGTAAATGCGACTATTGCTTGCTAGGAAATAGCGTTTGCAGATGTCTATGAATCGTAGCAATAGAGTACTAATGCTACTTAAATCGCGATATAGCATCTCATTTCTATGTTTCGTGATAAGATATAATATTCATTGCGAAGTGTTATGTACTCTTCGTATTCACTATTAAAGAATGTAAATGCGACTATTGCTTGCTACGAAATAGCGTTTGCAGATGTCTACGTATCGTAGCAATAGAGTTCTACTGCTACTTAAATCGCGATATCGCAACTCATATATATGTTTCGTAATAAGATATAATATTCATTGCGAAGTGTCATGTATAACACGTATTCACTTCTAAAGAATGTAAGTGCGACACTTCCATGCTAGGAAATAGCGTTTGCAGATGTCTACGTATCGTAGCAATAGTGTTCTAATGCTACTTAAATCGCGATATCGCATCTCATTTCTATGTATCGTGATAAGATATAATATTCATTGCGAAGCATCATGTATACCTCGTATTCACTTCAAAAGAATGTAAGTGCGACACTTCCATGCTAGAAAATAGCGTTTGCAGATGTCTCCGCATCGAGGCCATAGAGTTCTAATGCTTCTTAAAACGCGAAATCGCATCTCTCTTCTATGTTACATGATAAGATATAATATTCATTCCGAAGTGTCATGTATACCTCGAATTCACTTCAAAAGAATGTAAATGCGACACTTCCCTGCTAGGAAATAGCGTATTCAGATGTCTACGTATGGTAGCAATAGAGTTCTAATGCTACTTAAATCGCGATATCGCAACGCATTTCTACGTTTCGTGATAAGATATATTATTCATTGCGAAGTGTCATGTACACCTCGTATTCACTTCAAAAGGATGTAAATGCCACACTCCCATGCTAGGAAATAGCGTTCGCAGATGTCTACGTATCGTAGCAATAGAGTCCTAATGCTTCTTAAAACGAGATATCGCATCTCAATTATATGTTTCGTGATAAGATATAATATTAATTGCGAAGTGTCATGTATACCTCGTATTCCCTCCAAACGAATGTAAATGCGGCACTTCCTTGCTAGGAAGTGGCGTATTCAGATGTCTACGTATCGTAGCAATAGAGTTCTAATGCTACTTAAATCGCGATATCGCATCTCCTTTATATGTTTCGTGATAAGATATAATATACATCGCGAAGTGTCAGGTATACCTCGTATTCACTTCAAAAGAATGTAAATGCGACACTTCCATGCTAGGAAATAGCGTCTGCAGATGTTTGCGCGTCAAGGCAATAGAGTTCTAATGCTTCTTAAAACGCGATATCGAATCTCAGTTCTATGTTTCATTATAAGATATATTATTCATTGCGAAGTATCATGTATACCTCGTATTCACATCAAAAGAATGTAAATGCGACTATTCCTTGCTAGGAAATAGCATTTGCATATGTCTACGTATCGTAGCAATAGAGTTCTAATGCTTCTCAAAACGCGATATCGCATCTCATTTCTACGCTTCATGATAAGATAATATACTCATTGCGAACTGTCATGTATACCTCGTATTCACTTCAAGAGAATGTAAATGCGACACTTCCTCGCTAGGAAGTAGCGTTTGCAGATGTCTACGTATCGCAGCAATAGATTTCTAATGCTTCCTAAATCGCGATATCGCATTTCATTTCTATGTTTCGTGATAAAGTATAATATTCATTGTGGAGTGTTACGTATACCCCGAATTCACTTCAAAAGTATGTAAATGCGACACTTACTTTCTAGGAAATAGCGTTTGCAGATGTCCACATATCGAAGCAATAGAGATCTAATGCTTCTTAAAATTGCGACATCGCATCTCATTTCTATATTTCATGATAAGATATAATATTCATTGGGAAGTGTCACTTATACTTCGCATACACTTCAAATTAATGTAAATGCGACACTTCCTTCCTAGGAAGTAGCGCTTCCAGATGTCTACGTATCGTAGCAATAGAGTTCTAATGCTTGTTAAAACCCGATATCGCATCTCACTTCTGTGTTTCGCGATAAGATATAATATTCATTGCGAAGTGTCATGTATTCTCGTCTACACATCAAAAGAATGTAAATGCAACACAACCTCGCTAGGAAATAGCGTTTGCAGATGGCTACGTATCGAAGCAATAGAGTTCTCATGCTTCTTAAAACGGGATATCGCATCTCATATCTATGTTTCATGATAAGATATAATATTCATTACAAAGTGCCATGAATACCTCGTATACACTCCAAAAGAATGTAAATGCGACACTTCCTTCCTAGGGAAGCTCGAAGGGGTTAATTATCTAAATGCTTTAAGTGTAAAACGTATTTAAATCTAAAGCGATCTATCGTTCCAAGGTGTCCTCTCACGTACAACTTTTCTTGGGCGCCAGCTGCTCAGAAAGTAGCAAAGCGATAGGCTACACGACCCCGGGAACCCTGGGGCGGTCAACCCTTGAAACATCGAAATGCTTCTCCTCTCGACTACGCCTAGCCAAGTACGCACACTCAGGTCGCGAGATACTGATGTCACGGCATGTTTATTTATGGTCTCGACGTGGGTTTAACTAACAAGGGCTACGGGAAACTACGCAACACACCGCAAATTACCGGGTAGTATCTTTGGAGGTGTAGTCGAGATATACATAATACTTCGCAATGAATATTATAACCTATCTTGAAACCCAGAAATGAGATGCGATATTGCGTTTTAGAAGCACTAGAACTCTAATGCTTCGATACGTAGATATCTGGAAACGCATTTTCCTAGCAAGGAAGTGTGGCGTTTTCATTCTTTTGTAGTGTAGACGAGGTATACACATCACTTATCACCGAATATTCTATCATAGCATGAAACATAGAAATGAGATGCGATATCGCATTCTAAGAAGCATTAGTACTCTTAGCTTCGATACGTAGACATCTGGAAACGCATTTCTTAGCAAGGAAGTGTGGCATTTACATTCTTCTGAAGTGTACACGACGTATGCATAACACTTCGCAATGAACACTATATCTTATCATGAAACACAGAATTGAGATGCGATATCGCGTTTTAAGAAGCGTTACAACACTATTGCTTCGGTACGTAGACATCTGGAAACGCTATTTCCTAGCAAGGAAGTGTGGCATTTACATTCCTTTGATGTGTAGAGGAGGTGTACATTACACTTCGCAATGAATATTATTTCCTATCATGAAACATAGAATTGAGATGCGATATCGAGTTTAAAGAAGCATTACAACTCTATTGCTTCGATACGTGGACATGTGGAAACGCTATTTCCTAGCAAGGAAGTGTGGAATTTACAATCTTTTGAAGTGTAGACGAGTTATACGTAACATATCGCAAAGAATATTATATCTCATGGTGAAACATATAACTGAGGTGCTATATCGTGTTTTAAGAAGCATTACAATTCCAGTGCTTCGTTACGGAGGCATCTGGAAACGCTATTTCCTAGCAAGGAAGTGTGGCATTTACATGCTTTTAATGTGTAGACGAGTTAAACATAACATTCCGCAATGACTACTACATCTTATCATGAAACATAGAAATGAGATGCAATATCGCGTCTTAAGAAGCATTAGAACCCTATTGCGTCGATACGTAGACATCTGGAGACGCTATTTCCAAGCAAGGAAGTGTGGCATTTACATTGTTTTGAAGTGAAGACAAGGTATACTCAACACTTGGCAATGAATATTATGTCTTATCATGAAACATAGGAATGAAATGCGACATCTCGTTTTAAGAAGGATTGGAACCTTATGACTTCGATATGTAGACATCTGGAAACACTATTTCCTAGCAAGGACGTGTGACATTTACATTCTTCTGAAGTGTAGACGAGGTATACATAACACCTCGTTGTGAATATTATATAACATCATGAAACATAGAAATGAGATGCGATATCGCGTTTTAAGAAGCATAACAACTCTATTGCTTCGATACCTAGATATCTGGAAACGCTATTTCCTAGCAAGGACGTGTGACGTTTACATTCTTTTGAAGTGTAGACGAGGTATAGATAACACTTCGCAGTGATAATTACTTCTTATCATGAAACATAGATATGAGATGCGATATCGCGTTTTAAGAAGCATTAGAACACTATTGCTACGATACGTAGACATCTGCAAACAATATTTCCTAGCAAGGAAGTGTCGCATTTACATTCTCTTGAAGTGAATACCAGGTATACATAACACTCCACAATGAATATTATATCTTATCACGAAACATAGAAGTGAGATGCGATATCGCGTTCTACGAATCATTAGAACTCTATTGTTTCGAAACGTAGTCATCTGGAAACGCTATTTCCTAGTAAGGAAGTGTCGCATTTACATCCTTTTGAAGTGAATACGAGGTATACATGACACTTCGCAACGAATATTAAATCTGATCATGAAACATATAAATGAGATGCGACATCGCGTTTTGAGAAGCATTAGAACCCTATTGCTTCGATACGTAGACATCTGCAAACTCTACTTCCTAGCAGGGAAGTGTCGCAATTACATTCTTTTGAAGTGAATACGAAGTATACATGACACATCATAATGAATATTATATCTTACCATGAAACATAGAAATGAGATGCAATATGGCGATTTAACAAGCATTAGAAATCTATTGCTTCGATACGTAGACATCTGCAAACGCTATTTCCTAGCAGGGAAGTGTCGCATTTACATTCTTTTGAAGTGAATACGATGTATACATAACACTCCACAATGAATACTATATATTATCATGAAACATGGTAATGAGTAGCGATATCGCGTTTTGAGAAGCATTAGGACTCTGATGCTGCGATACGTAGACATCTGCAAACACTATTTCTTGGCAAGGAAGTGTCGCGTTTACATTCTTTTGAAGTGAATACGAGGTATACATAACACTCCACAATGAATATTATATCTTATCATGAAACAAAGAAATGAGATGTGATATGGCGATTTAAGAAGCATTAGAATTCTATTGCTTCGATACGTAGACATCTGCAAACGCTATTTCCTAGCAAGGAAGTGTCGCATGTACATTCAATAGAAGTGTATGCGAGGTATACATGGCACTTCGCAATGAATATTATATCTTATCATGAAACATAGAAATGAGATGCGATATGGCGATTTAAGAAGCATTAGAACTCTATTGCGTCGATACGTAGACATCTGCGAACGCTATCCCTAACAAGGAAGTGTCGCATTTACATTCTTTTGACAGGAATACGAGGCATACATGACACTTCGCAATGAATATTATATCTTATCATGAAACATATATATGAGTGGCGATACCTTTCTTTAAGAAGCACTAGAACCCTATTGCTTCGATACGTAGACATCTGCAAACGCTATTTCCCAGCAAGGAAGTGGCGCATGTACATTCTTTTGAACTGAATACGAGGTATATATAACACTCCATCATGAATATTACATCTTATCATGAAACATTGAAATGAGGAGCGATATCGCGTTTTAAGAAGCATTAGAAATTAATTGCTTCGATACGTAGGCATCTGCAAACGCCATTTCCTAGCAAGAATGTGTCGCATTTACATTCATTTGAAGTGTATGCGAGGTATACATGCCACTCCGCAATGAATATTATATCTCATCATGAGACATAGAAATGAGATGCGATATCGCATTTTGAGAAGCATTAGAACTCTATTTCTACGATACGTAGACTACTTCATACACAACTACCTGACAAGGAAGTGTCGCATTTACACTCTTTTTAAGTGAATACGAGGTTTACATAACACTGCACAATGAAAATTATATCCTATCATGAAACATGGAAATGAGATGCGATATCGCGCTTTGAGAAGCATTAGAACACTATCGCTACGGTACGTAGACATCTGCAAACCGTATTTCCTAGCAAGGAAGTGTCGCATTTACATTCCTTTGTGGCGAATATGAGGTATTCATAACACTCCACAATGAATATTATATCTTATCATGAAACATAGAAATGAGATGCGATAACCCGTATTAAGAAGCATGAGAAATCTATTGCTTCGATACGTAGACATCTGTAAACGCTATTTCCTAGCAAGGAAGTGTCGCATTTACATTCATTTGAAGTGTACGCGATGTATACATGATACTTCCCATTGAATATTATATCTTATCATGAGGCATAGAAATAAGATGCGATATCGCGTTTTAAGAAGCATTAGAGCTCTATAGCTTCGATACGTAGACATCTGCAAATGCTACTTCCTAGCAAGGGAGAGTCGCATTTACATTCTTTCAAGTGAATACGAGGTATACATGACACTTCGCTTTGAATATTATATCTTATCATGAATCATAGAAATGAGATGCGATATCGCGTTTTAAGAAGCTTTAGAACTCTATTTCTACGATACATAGACGATACATCTACAGACGCTATTTCCTAGCAAGGAAGTGTCGCATTTACATTCATTTGAAGTGAATGCGAGGTATAGATAACACTCAACAATGAATATTATATCTTATCACGAAACATAGAAATGAGATGCGATATGGCGTTTTAAGGGGCATTAGTACTCTATAGCTTCGATACAGAGATATCTGGGAACGTAATTTCCTAGAAAGGAACCACCTCGCACCCCCCAGCATCAACCCCTGGACGCATGCAACCATCCAAACTCGCCTGCAGAACCAGCAACTGGAAGAGTTCGCGCGCGCATACCTGCACGCGCTCACTCACACCGAGTTCCGCTGCCTCGCTCGCACCGCCGAGTATACCTGTTTCGCTCGCACCGGGCAGCCCTATCTCCCTCGCACCGACGATTCCGTCCTGCAGGAAGACATAGCCGCAGCCCATCACCTGAATGGGGTCTTTTCCAATTCCGGGAACAGGATCTGCTAGAACCTATATATTACTTCTAAGCTAGGACATACATACCATATCATGACGCATATATAAGAATTCCTAGATCTAAGTTACACTAAGGTAGATGCGTCCTGCCAGCGGCATGCGCCGCTAGCCCCACCACGAGCCGCGAGTCCCCACTCGCGGGACCGCGATCTGCCTACCGCGAGCCTCCGCGACCGTAGCGCCCCGCGAACCGAGGAGGTCCAGTTCATGTATACTTTAAACCTAGAATATATTTTATTTTTACTTTTACTATATCCAAGTACAAGTTCTTTTACCAAGTCTACTATTTCCACATCCATTAATTTTATCAAGTGTTAACAATACTAGTTCTACTTTTAACATTACATTTAACTACGAATTCTTCCACGGGTTCTTCCATACAACTGGGGTTGCTCTTTATCAAATTGAAGGTGTATAGAAATCGGCTTTGTGACGTTGAGACCGCCGCTTATCCTTCAGATCTTAGTCGAAAGTACAGAAAAACCTGGTGAATGAATCGTGCTTCCGGTTTGCGAAGAACGCGACGTGCGAGTAGGAAGAATTTCATACGATCACCTGTGCGTGAATATTTGGAGGGTGTTCCGAGAGTCGTCGTATATCAGCGACCTGCCTTCGCACCAGTCCAGACGCCGCTTTTCGAAGCGACCGTCGACGCATCCAATCCAGACACCACGACGCATCACGCCGATTCTGCCACATTCAGAATCATCGCTGAATTCCGACCGCCGTCCTCGTCTTCGCTGGCGACTGATCGAGATTTCTGTAGCAGCCAACAGAACGAAATCCGCTACGATCCAAAGCGAACGATCCTCCACGCCGTTTCTACGTACAAATCGAGAGAGAAGTCATCGAAAGGTAGGGTCATTCCCTTATTATCGCGAGTGTTTTCGCTAGTGTCGCGTCAGCCGAAATTGTCGGACCCGGTCTTAACGCGTTCCCGCGGACCGAATTACCGAAAAATAGGATCGTGTCGTAAAGCCTCCGGAGCAACGGAAAATAGTTTCGCCAGACGTGACACCTCGAATTCACTTCAAAAGAATGTAAATGCGACACTTCCTTGCTAGGAAATAAGGTTTGCAGATATATACGAATCGACGAAACAGAGTTCTAATGCTTCTTGAATCGCCATATCGCATCTCATTTCTATGTTTCATCATAAGATATAATATTCATTGCGAAGTGTCATGTATACATCGTATTCCTCTCAAGAGAATGTAAATGCGGCACTTACTTTCTAGGAAATTACGTTCCCAGATATCTCTGTATCGAAGCAACAGAGTTCTAATGTTTCTTAAAACGCGATATCGCATCTCATTTCTATGTTTCATGATAAGATATAATATTCATTGTGCAGTGCTATGTATATCTCGCCTACACTTCAAATGAATGTAAATGCGATACTTCCTTCCTAGGAAATAGCGTTTGCAGATGTCTACGTACCGATGCAATAGAGTTCTAATGCTTCTTAAGACGCGAAATCGCTCCTCATTTCTATGTTTCGTGATAAGATATAATATGTATTGTGGAGTGTTATGTATACCTCGTATTCACCTCAACGGAATGTAAATGCAACACATCCTTGCTAGGAAATAGCATTTGCAGATGTCTACGTATCGTAGCAATAGAGTTCTAATGCTTTCTAAAACGCGATATCGCATCACATTTCTATGTTTAATGATAACATTTAATATTCATTGCGAAGCCTTATGTATTCCTCGTGTGCACATCATATGAATGTAAATGCGACTCTTCCTTCCTAGGAAATAGCGTTTGCAGATGTCTACGTATCGAAGCAATAGGGTACTAATGCTTCTTAAATCGCGATATCGCATCTCATATCTATGTTTCATGATAAGATTTAATATTCATTGTGGAGTGTTATGTATACTTCGCATTCACTGCAAAGGAATGTAAATGCGAAACTTCCACGCTAGGAAATAGCGTTTGCAGATGTCTACGTATCGTAGCAATAGAGTTCTAATGCTTCTCAAAACGCGATATCGCATCTCATTCCTATGTTTTATGATAAGGTATAATACTCATTGCGAAGTGTCATGCATATCTCGTATTCACTCCAAAGGAATGTAAATGCGACACTTCCATGCTAGGAAATAGCGTTTGCAGATGTCTACGTATCGTAGCAATAGAGTTCTAATGCTTTTTAAAACGTCATATCGCATCTCACTTCTATGTTTCATGATAAGATATAATATTCATTGCGAAGTGTCATGCATACCTCGTACCCACATCACAAGAATGTAAATGCGACACTTCCATGCTAGGAAATAGCGTTTGCAAATGTCTACGTATCATAGCAATAGAGTTCTAATGCTTCTTAAAATGAGATGTCGCATTTCATTTCTATGTTTCGTGATAAGGTATAATATTCATTGTGGAGTGTTATGTATACCTCGTATTCACTTCAAAAGAATGTAAATGCGACACTTCCTTGCTAGGAAATAACATTTGCAGATGTCTACGCATCGCAGCAATAGAGTTCTAGTGCTCCATAAATCGCGATATCGCATCTCACTTCTATGTTTCGAGATACGATATAATATTCATTGCGTAGGGTTATGTAAACCTCGTATTATCTTCAAAAGAATGTAAATGCGGCACTTCCATGCTAGGAAATTGCGTTTGCAGATGTCTACGTATCGGAGCAATAGAATTCCAATGCTTCATAAAATGAGAAGTCGTATTTCATTTCTATGTTTCGTAATAAGATATAATATTCATTGTGGTATGTTATGTATACCTCGTATTCACTTCAAAAGAATGTAAATGCGACACTTTCTTGCTAGGAATTAACGATTGCAGATGTCTACGCATCGTAGCAACAGAGTTCTAATGCTTCCTAAAACGCGATATCGCATCTCACTTCTATGTTTCATGATAAGATATAGTATCCATTGCGAAGTGTCATGTATACCTCGTATTAACTTCAAAAGAATGTAAATGCGGCATTTCCATGCTAGGTAATAGCGTTTGTAGATGTTTACGTACCGTAGCAGTAGAGTTCTAATGCTTCTTAAAACGCGATATCGCATCTCACTGCTATGTTTCATGATAAGATGTAATATTCATTGCGAAGTGTCATGTATACGTCGTATTCACTTGAAAAGAATGTAAATGCGACACTTGCATGCTAGGAAATAGCGTTTGCAGATGTCTACGTACCGTAGCAATAGAGTTCTAATGCTTCTTAAAACGCGATATCGCATCTCACTTCTATGCTTCATGATAAGATATAATATTCATTGCGAAGTGTCATGTATATCTCGTATTCACTTCAAAAGAATGTAAATGCGACACTTCCATGCTAGGAAGTAGCGTTTGCAGATGTCTACATATCGTAGCAATAGAGTTCTAATGCTTCCTAAAACGCGATATCGCATCTCACTTCTATGTTTCATGATAAGATATAATATTCATTGCGAAGTGTCATGTATACTTCGTATTCACTACAAAAGAATGTAAATGCGACACTTCCATGCTAGGAAATAGCGTTTGCAGATGTCTACGTATCGTAGCAATAGAGTTCTAATGCTTCTTAGAACGCGATATCGCTTCTCACTTCTATGTTTCATGATAAGATATAATATTCATTGCGAAGTGTTATGTACACCTCGTATTCACTTCAAAAGAATGTAAATGCGACCCTTCCATGCTAGGAAATAGCCTTTGCAGATGTCTACGTATCGTAGCAGTAGAGTTCTAATGCTTCCTAAAACGCGATATCGCATCTCTCTTATATGTTTCATGATAAGGTATAATATTCATTGCGGAATGTTATGTATACCTCGTATTATCTTCAAAAGAATGTAGATGCGACACTTCCAAGCTAGGAAATAGCGTTTGCAGATGTCTACGTATCGTAGCAATAGAGTTCTAATGCTTCTTAAAACGCGATATCGCATCTCACTGCTATGTTTCATGTTAAGATATAATATTCATTATGGAGTGTTATGTATACCCCGTAGTCACTTCAAAAGAATGCAAATGCGACACTTCCTTGCTAGGAAGTAGCGTTTCCAGATGACTACGTGTCGGAACAATAGAGCTCTAATGATTCTTAAAATGCCATATCGCATCTCACTCCTATGTTTCATGATAAGATATAATATTCATTGCGAAGTGTCATGTATACCTCGTATTCACTTCAAAAGAATGTAAATGCGACACTTCCATGCTAGGAAATATTGTTTGCAGATGTCTACGTATCGTAGCAATAGAGTTCTAATGCTTCTTGAAACGCGATATCGCATCTCACTCCTATGTTTCATGATAAGATATAATATTCATTGCGAAGTGTCATGTATACCTCGTATTCACTTCAAAAGAATGTAAATGCGGCACTTCCATGCTAGGAAATAGGGTTTGCAGATGTCTACGTATCGTAGCAATAGAGTTCTAATGCTTCTTAAAATGAGAAGTCGCATTTCATTTCTATATTTCGTAATAAGGTGTAATTTTCATTGTGGAATGTTATGTTTACCTCGTATTCACGTCAAAAGAATGTAAATGCGACACTTCCTTGCTAGGAAATAACATTTGCAGATGTCTACGCATCGTAGCAATAGAGTTCTAGTGCTTCTTAAATCGCGATATCGCATCTCACATCTATGTTTCATGATAAGATATAATAATCATTGCGATGTGTCATGTATACCTCGTATTAACTTCAAAAGAATGTAAATGCGACACTTTCTTGCTAGGAAATAACGTTTGCGGATGTCTACGCATCGTAGCAATAGGGTTCTAATGCTTCCTAAAACGCGATATCGCATCTCACTTCTATGTTTCATGATAAGATATAGTATCCATTGCGAAGTGTCATGTATATCTCGTATTCACTTCAAAAGAATGTAAATGCGAAACTTCCATGCTAGGAAATAGCGTTTGCAGATGTCTACGTATCGTAGCAAGGGAGATCTAATGCTTCTTAAAACGCGATATCGCATCTCACACCTATGTTTCATGATAACATATAATAATCATTGCGATGTGTCATGTATACCTCGTATTTACTTCAAAAGAATGTAAATGCGACACTTACATGCTAGGAAATAGCGTTTGCAGATGTCTACGTATCGCAGCAATAGAATTCTAATGCATTATAAAACGAGATGTCGCATTTCATTTCTATGTTTCTTGGTAAGATATAATATTCATTGTAGAGTATTATGTATACCTCGTATTCACTTCAAATGAATGTAAATGCGACACTTCCTTGCTAGGATATAGCCTTTGCAGATGTCTACGTATCGCAGCAGTAGAGTTCTAATGCTTCCTAAAACGCGATATCGCATCTCTCTTCTATGTTTCATGATAAGGTATAATATTCATTGCGAATTGTCATGTATACCTCGTATTCACTTCAAAAGAATGTAGATGCGACACTACCATGCTAGGAAATAGCGTTTGCAGATGTCTACGTATCGTAGCAATAGAGTTCTAATAATTCTTAAAACGCGATATCGCATCTCACTGCTATGTTTCATGTTAAGATATAATATTCATTATGGAGTGTTATGTATACCTTTTAGTCACTTCAAAAGAATGTAAATGCGACACTTCCTTGCTAGGAAATAGCGTTTTCAGTTGACTACGTGTCGAAACAATAGAGTTCTAATGATTCTTAAAATGCCATATCGCATCTCACTCCTACGTTTCATGATAAGATATAATATTCATTGCGAAGTGTCATGTATACCTCGTATTCACTTCAAAAGAATGTAAATGGGACACTTCCTTGCTAGGAAATAGCGTTTGCAGGTGTCTACGTATCGTAGCAATAGAGTCCTAACGCTTCCTAAAACGCGATATCGCATCTCATTCCTATGTTTCCTAATAAGACATAATATTCAATGCGAAGTGTCATGTATACCACGCATATACTTCAAATGAATGAAAATGCGACACTTCCATGCTAGGAAATAGGGTTTGCAGATGTCTACGTATCGTAGCAGTAGAGTTCTAATGCTTCTTAAAATGAGAAGTCGCATTTCATTTCTATATTTCGTAATATGGTGTAATTTTCATTGTGGAATGTTATGTTTACCTCGTATTCACGTCAAAAGAATGTAAATGCGGCATTTCCATGCTAGGAAATAGGGTTTGCAGATGTCTACGTATCGTAGCAATAGAGTTCTAATGCTTCTTAAAATGAGAAGTCGCATTTCATTTCTATATCTCGTAATAAGGTGTAATTTTCATTGTGGAATGTTATGTTTACCTCGTATTCACGTCAAAAGAATGTAAATGCGACACTTCCTTGCTAGGAAATAACATTTGCAGATGTCTACGTATCGTAGCAATAGAGTTCTAATGGTTCCTAAAACGCGATATCGCATCTCACTTCTATATTTCATGATAAGATATAGTATCCATTGCGAAGTGTCATGTATATCTCGTATTCACTTCAAAAGAATGTAAATGCGACACTTCCATGCTAGGGATTAGCGTTTGCAGATGCCTACGTATCGTAGCAATAGAGTTCTAATGCTTCTTAAAACGAGATGTTGCATCTCACTTCTATGTTTCATGTTCAGATATAATATTCATTGCGAAGTGTCATGTATACCTCGTACTCACTTCAAAAGAATATAAATGCGACCCTTCCATGCTAGGAAATAGCCTTTGCAGATGTCTACGTATCGTAGCAGTAGAGTTCTAATGCTTCCTAAAACGCGATATCGCATCTCTCTTATATGTTTCATGATAAGGTATAATATTCATTGCGGAATGTTATGTATACCTCGTATTATCTTCAAAAGAATGTAGATGCGACACTTCCATGCTAGGAAATAGCGTTTGCAGATGTCTACGTATCGTAGCAATAGAGTTCTAATGCTTCTTAAAACGCGATATCGCATCTCACTGCTATGTGTCATGTTAAGATATAATATTCATTATGGAGTGTTATGTATACCTTGTAGTCACTTCAAAAGAATGTAAATGCGACACTTCCTTGCTAGGAAATAGAGTTTTCAGATGACTACGTGTCGAAACAATAGAGTTCTAATGATTCTTAAAATGCCATATCGCATCTCACTCCTACGTTTCATGATAAGATATAATATTCATTGCGAAGTGTCATGTATACCTCGTATTCACTTCAAAAGAATGTAAATGCGACACTTCCTTGTTAGGAAATATTGTTTGCAGATGTCTACGTATCGTAGCAATAGAGTTCTAATGCTTCTTAAAACGAGAAGTCGTATTTCATTTCTATGCTTCGTAATAAGATATAATATTCATTGCGGAATGTTATGTATACCTCGTATTCACTTCAAAAGAATGTAGATGCGACACTTCCATGCTAGGAAATAGCGTTTGCAGATGTCTACGTATCGTAGCAATAGAGTTCTAATACTTCTTAAAACGCGATATCGCATCTCACTGCTATGTTTCATGTTAAGATATAATATTCATTATGGAGTGTTATGTATACCTTGTAGTCACTTCAAAAGAATGTAAATGCGACACTTCCTTGCTAGGAAATAGCGTTTTCAGTTGACTACGTGTCGAAACAATAGAGTTCTAATGATTCTTAAAATGCCATATCGCATCTCACTCCTACGTTTCATGATAAGATATAATATTCATTGCGAAGTGTCATGTATACCTCGTATTCACTTCAAAAGAATGTAAATGCGACACTTCCTTGCTAGGAAATAGCGTTTGCAGGTGTCTACGTATCGTAGCAATAGAGTCCTAACGCTTCCTAAAACGCGACATCGCATCTCATTCCTATGTTTCCTAATAAGACATAATATTCAATGCGAAGTGTCATGTATACCACGCATATACTTCAAATGAATGAAAATGCGACACTTCCATGCTAGGAAATATTGTTTGCAGATGTCTAGGTATCGTAGCAATAGAGTTCTAATGCTTCTTAAATCGCGATATCGCATCTCACATCTATGTTTCATGATAAGATATAATAATCATTGCGATGTGTCATGTATACCTCGTATTCACTTCAAAAGAATGTAAATGCGACACTTACATGGAGGAAATAGCGTTTGCAGATGTCCACGTATCGTAGCAATAGAGTTCTAATGCTTCTTAAAACGAGATGTCACATTTCATTTCTATGTTTCGTGATAAGATATAATATACATGGTAGAGTGTTATGTATACCTCGTATTCACTTCAAATGATTGTAAATGCGCCACTTCCTTTCAAGGAAATAGCGTTCCCAGATGTCTACGTATCGAAGCAATAGAGTTCTAATGTTTCTTAAATAGCGATATCGCATCCCATTTCTATGTTTCATGATAAGATATAATATTCATTGCGAAGTGTCATGTATATCTCTTATTCACATCAGAAGAATGTAAATGCGACACTTCCATGCTAGGAAATAGCCTTTGCAGATGTCTACGTATCGTAGCAGTAGAGTTCTAATGCTTCCTAAAACGCGATATCGCATCTCACTGCTATGTTTCATGTTAAGATATAATATTCATTATGGAGTGTTATGTATACCTTGTAGTCACTTCAAAAGAATGTAAATGCGACACTTCCTTGCTAGGAAATAGCGTTTTCAGATGACTACGTGTCGAAACAATAGAGTTCTAATGATTCTTAAAATGCCATATCGCATCTCACTCCTACGTTTCATGATAAGATATAATATTCATTGCGAAGTGTCATGTATACCTCGTATTCACTTCAAAAGAATGTAAATGCGACACTTCCTTGCTAGGAAATATTGTTTGCAGATGTCTACGTATCGTAGAAATAGAGTTCTAATGCTTCTTAAAACGAGAATTCGTATTTCATTTCTATGCTTCGTAATAAGATATAATATTCATTGCGGAATGTTATGTATACCTCGTATTCACTTCAAAAGAATGTAGATGCGACACTTCCATGCTAGGAAATAGCGTTTGCAGATGTCTACGTATCGTAGCAATAGAGTTCTATTACTTCTTAAAACGCGATATCGCATCTCACTGCTATGTTTCATGTTAAGATATAATATTCATTATGGAGTGTTATGTATACCTTGTAGTCACTTCAAAAGAATGTAAATGCGACACTTCCTTGCTAGGAAATAGCGTTTTCAGATGCCTACGTATCGTAGCAATAGAGTTCTAATGCTTCTTAAAACGAGATGTTGCATCTCACTTCTATGTTTCATGTTCAGATATAATATTCATTGCGAAGTGTCATGTATACCTCGTACTCACTTCAAAAGAATGTAAATGCGACCCTTCCATGCTAGGAAATAGCCTTTGCAGATGTCTACGTATCGTAGCAGTAGAGTTCTAATGCTTCCTAAAACGCGATATCGCATCTCTCTTATATGCTTCATGATAAGGTATAATATTCATTGCGGAATGTTATGTATACCTCGTATTATCTTCAAAGAATGTAGATGCGACACTTCCATGCTAGGAAATAGCGTTTGCAGATGTCAACGTATCGTAGCAATAGAGTCCTAACGCTTCCTAAAACGCGATATCGCATCTCATTCCTATGTTTCCTAATAAGACATAATATTCAATGCGAAGTGTCATGTATACCAAGCATATACTTCAAATGAATGAAAATGCGACACTTCCATGCTAGGAAATAGGGTTTGCAGATGGCTACGTATCGTAGCAATAGAGTTCTAATGATTCTGAAAATGCCATATCGCATCTCACTCCTATGTTTCATGATAAGATATAATATTCATTGCGAAGTGTCATGTATACCTCGTATTCACTTCAAAAGAATGTAAATGCGACACTTCCATGCTAGGAAATATTGTTTGCAGATTTCTACGTATCGTAGCAATAGAGTTCTAATGCTTCTTAAATCGCGATATCGCATCTCACATCTATGTTTCATGATAAGATATAATAATCATTGCGATGTGTCATGTATACCTCGTATTCACTTCAAAGAATGTAAATGCGACACTTACATGGAGGAAATAGCGTTTGCAGATGTCCACGTATCGTAGCAATAGAGTTCTAATGCTTCTTAAAACGAGATGTCACATTTCATTTCTATGTTTCGTGATAAGATATAATATACATGGTAGAGTGTTATGTATACCTCGTATTCACTTCAAATGATTGTAAATGCGCCACTTCCTTTCAAGGAAATAGCGTTCCCAGATGTCTACGTATCGAAGCAATAGAGTTCTAATGTTTCTTAAATAGCGATATCGCATCCCATTTCTATGTTTCATGATAAGATATAATATTCATTGCGAAGTGTCATGTATATCTCTTATTCACATCAGAAGAATGTAAATGCGACACTTCCATGCTAGGAAATAGCCTTTGCAGATGTCTACGTATCGTAGCAGTAGAGTTCTAATGCTTCCTAAAACGCGATATCGCATCTCACTGCTATGTTTCATGTTAAGATATAATATTCATTATGGAGTGTTATGTATACCTTGTAGTCACTTCAAAAGAATGTAAATGCGACACTTCCTTGCTAGGAAATATTGTTTGCAGATGTCTACGTATCGTAGAAATAGAGTTCTAATGCTTCTTAAAACGAGAATTCGTATTTCATTTCTATGCTTCGTAATAAGATATAATATTCATTGCGGAATGTTATGTATACCTCGTATTCACTTCAAAAGAATGTAGATGCGACACTTCCATGCTAGGAAATAGCGTTTGCAGATGTCTACGTATCGTAGCAATAGAGTTCTATTACTTCTTAAAACGCGATATCGCATCTCACTGCTATGTTTCATGTTAAGATATAATATTCATTATGGAGTGTTATGTATACCTTGTAGTCACTTCAAAAGAATGTAAATGCGACACTTCCTTGCTAGGAAATAGCGTTTTCAGATGCCTACGTATCGTAGCAATAGAGTTCTAATGCTTCTTAAAACGAGATGTTGCATCTCACTTCTATGTTTCATGTTCAGATATAATATTCATTGCGAAGTGTCATGTATACCTCGTACTCACTTCAAAAGAATGTAAATGCGACCCTTCCATGCTAGGAAATAGCCTTTGCAGATGTCTACGTATCGTAGCAGTAGAGTTCTAATGCTTCCTAAAACGCGATATCGCATCTCTCTTATATGCTTCATGATAAGGTATAATATTCATTGCGGAATGTTATGTATACCTCGTATTATCTTCAAAAGAATGTAGATGCGACACTTCCATGCTAGGAAATAGCGTTTGCAGATGTCAACGTATCGTAGCAATAGAGTCCTAACGCTTCCTAAAACGCGATATCGCATCTCATTCCTATGTTTCCTAATAAGACATAATATTCAATGCGAAGTGTCATGTATACCAAGCATATACTTCAAATGAATGAAAATGCGACACTTCCATGCTAGGAAATAGGGTTTGCAGATGGCTACGTATCGTAGCAATAGAGTTCTAATGATTCTGATAATGCCATATCGCATCTCACTCCTATGTTTCATGATAAGATATAATATTCATTGCGAAGTGTCATGTATACATCGTATTCACTTCAAAAGAATGTAAATGCGACACTTCCATGCTAGGAAATATTGTTTGCAGATGTCTACGTATCGTAGCAATAGAGTTCTAATGCTTCTTAAATCGCGATATCGCATCTCACATCTATGTTTCATGATAAGATATAATAATCATTGCGATGTGTCATGTATACCTCGTATTCACTTCAAAAGAATGTAAATGCGACACTTACATGGAGGAAATAGCGTTTGCAGATGTCCACGTATCGTAGCAATAGAGTTCTAATGCTTCTTAAAACGAGATGTCACATTTCATTTCAATGTTTCGTGATAAGATATAATATACATGGTAGAGTGTTATGTATACCTCGTATTCACTTCAAATGATTGTAAATGCGCCACTTCCTTTCAAGGAAATAGCGTTCCCAGATGTCTACGTATCGAAGCAATAGAGTTCTAATGTTTCTTAAATAGCGATATCGCATCCCATTTCTATGTTTCATGATAAGATATAATATTCATTGCGAAGTGTCATGTATATCTCTTATTCACATCAGAAGAATGTAAATGCGACACTTCCATGCTAGGAAATAGCCTTTGCAGATGTCTACGTATCGTAGCAGTAGAGTTCTAATGCTTCCTAAAACGCGATATCGCATCTCACTGCTATGTTTCATGTTAAGATATAATATTCATTACGGAGTGTTATGTATACCTTGTAGTCACTTCAAAAGAATGTAAATGCGACACTTCCTTGCTAGGAAATAGCGTTTTCAGATGACTACGTGTCGAAACAATAGAGTTCTAATGATTCTTAAAATGCCATATCGCATCTCACTTCTATATTTCATGATAAGATATAGTATCCATTGCGAAGTGTCATGTATATCTCGTATTCACTTCAAAAGAATGTAAATGCGACACTTCCATGCTAGGGAATAGGGTTTGCAGATGCCTACGTATCGTAGCAATAGAGTTCTAATGCTTCTTAAAACGAGATGTTGCATCTCACTTCTATGTTTCATGTTCAGATATAATATTCATTGCGAAGTGTCATGTATACCTCGTACTCACTTCAAAAGAATGTAAATGCGACCCTTCCATGCTAGGAAATAGCCTTTGCAGATGTCTACGTATCGTAGCAGTAGAGTTCTAATGCTTCCTAAAACGCGATATCGCATCTCTCTTATATGTTTCATGATAAGGTATAATATTCATTGCGGAATGTTATGTATACCTCGTATTATCTTCAAAAGAATGTAGATGCGACACTTCCATGCTAGGAAATAGCGTTTGCAGATGTCTACGTATCGTAGCAATAGAGTTCTAATGCTTCTTAAAACGCGATATCGCATCTCACTGCTATGTTTCATGTTAAGATATAATATTTATTGTGGAGTGTTATGTATACCTTGTAGTCACTTCAAAAGAATGTAAATGCGACACTTCCTTGCTAGGAAATAGCGTTTTCAGATGACTACGTGTCGAAACAATAGAGATCTAATGATTCTTAAAATGCCATATCGCATCTCACTCCTACGTTTCATGATAAGATATAATATTCACTGCGAAGTGTCATGCATACCTCGTATTCACTTCAAAAGAATGTAAATGCGACACTTCCTTGCTAGGAAATATTGTTTGCAGATGTCTACGTATCGTAGCAATAGAGTTCTAATGCTTCTTAAAACGAGAAGTCGTATTTCATTTCTATGCTTCGTAATAAGATATAATATTCATTGCGGAATGTTATGTATACCTCGTATTCACTTCAAAAGAATGTAGATGCGACACTTCCATGCTAGGAAATAGCGTTTGCAGATGTCTACGTATCGTAGCAGTAGAGTTCTAATACTTCTTAAAACGCGATATCGCATCTCACTGCTATGTTTCATGTTAAGATATAATATTCATTATGGAGTGTTATGTATACCTTGTAGTCACTTCAAAAGAATGTAAATGCGACACTTCCTTGCTAGGAAATAGCGTTTTCAGATGACTACGTGTCGAAACAATAGAGTTCTAATGATTCTTAAAATGCCATATCGCATCTCACTCCTACGTTTCATGATAAGATATAATATTAACTGCGAAGTGTCTTGTATACCTCGTATTCACTTCAAAAGAATGTAAATGCGACACTTCCTTGCTAGGAAATAGAGTTTGCAGGTGTCTACGTACCGTAGCAATAGAGTCCTAACGCTTCCTAAAACGCGATATCGCATCTCATTCCTATGTTTCCTAATAAGACATAATATTCAATGCGAAGTGTCATGTATACCACGCATATACTTCAAATGAATGAAAATGCGACACTTCCATGCTAGGAAATAGGGTTTGCAGATGTCTACGTATCGTAGCAATAGAGTTCTAATGCTTCTTAAAATGAGAAGTCGCATTTCATTTCTATATTTCGTAATATGGTGTAATTTTCATTGTGGAATGTTATGTTTACCTCGTATTCACGTCAAAAGAATGTAAATGCGACACTTCCTTGCTAGGAAATAACATTTGCAGATGTCTACGCATCGTAGCAATAGAGATCTAGTGCTTCTTAAATCGCGATATCGCATCTCACATCTATGTTTCGAGATAAGATATAATATTCATTGCGAAGAGTCATGTATACCTCGTACAAACTTCAAAGGAATGTAAATGCGACACTTACATGCTAGGAAATACCGTTTGCAGATGTATACGTATCGCAGCAATAGAGTTCTAATGCTTCTTAATACGAGATGTCGCATCTCATTTCTATGTTTCGTTATGAGATATAATATTCATTGCGGAATGTTATGTATACCTCGTATTCACTTCAAAAGAATGTAAATGCGACACTTCCTTGCTAGGAAATAGCGTTTGCAGATGTCTACGTATCGTAGCAATAGAGTTCTAATGCTTCCTAAAACGCGATATCGCATCTCACTTCTATATTTCATGATAAGATATAGTATCCATTGCGAAGTGTCATGTATATCTCGTATTCACTTCAAAAGAATGTAAATACGACACTTCCATGCTAGGGAATAGCGTTTGCAGATGTCTACGTATCGTAGCAATAGAGTTCTAATGATTCTTAAAATGCCATATCGCATCTCACATCTATGTTTCATGATAAGATATAATATTCATTGCGAAGTGTCATGTATATCTCGTACTCACATCAGAAGAATGTAAATGCGACACTTCCATGCTAGGAAATAGCCTTTGCAGATGTCTACGTATCGTAGCAGTAGAGTTCTAATGCTTCCTAAAACGCGATATCGCATCTCACTGCTATGTTTCATGTTAAGATATAATATTCATTATGGAGTGTTATGTATACCTTGTAGTCACTTCAAAAGAATGTAAATGCGACACTTCCTTGCTAGGAAATAGCGTTTTCAGATGACTACGTGTCGAAACAATAGAGTTCTAATGATTCTTAAAATGCCATATCGCATCTCACTCCTACGTTTCATGATAAGATATAATATTCATTGCGAAGTGTCATGTATACCTCGTATTCACTTCAAAAGAATGTAAATGCGACACTTCCTTGCTAGGTAATATTGTTTGCAGATGTCTACGTATCGTAGCAATAGAGTTCTAATGCTTCTTAAAACGAGAATTCGTATTTCATTTCTATGCTTCGTAATAAGATATAATATTCATTGCGGAATGTTATGTATACCTCGTATTCACTTCAAAAGAATGTAGATGCGACACTTCCATGCTAGGAAATAGCGTTTGCAGATGTCTACGTATCGTAGCAATAGAGTTCTAATACTTCTTAAAACGCGATATCGCATCTCACTGCTATGTTTCATGTTAAGATATAATATTCATTATGGAGTGTTATGTATACCTTGTAGTCACTTCAAAAGAATGTAAATGCGACACTTCCTTGCTAGGAAATAGCGTTTTCAGATGACTACGTGTCGAAACAATAGAGTTCTAATGATTCTTAAAATGCCATATCGCATCTCACTTCTATATTTCATGATAAGATATAGTATCCATTGCGAAGTGTCATGTATATCTCGTATTCACTTCAAAAGTATGTAAATGCGACACTTCCATGCTAGGGAATAGCGTTTGCAGATGCCTACGTATCGTAGCAATAGAGTTCTAATGCTTCTTAAAACGAGATGTTGCATCTAACTTCTATGTTTCATGTGCAGATATAATATTCATTGCGAAGTGTCATGTATACCTCGTACTCACTTCAAAAGAATGTAAATGCGACCCTTCCATGCTAGGAAATAGCCTTTGCAGATGTCTACGTATCGTAGCAGTAGAGTTCTAATGCTTCCTAAAACGCGATATCGCATCTCTCTTATATGTTTCATGATAAGGTATAGTATTCATTGCGGAATGTTATGTATACCTCGTATTATCTTCAAAAGAATGTAGATGCGACACTTCCATGCTAGGAAATAGCGTTTGCAGATGTCTACGTATCGTAGCAATAGAGTTCTAATGCTTCTTAAAACGCGATATCGCATCTCACTGCTATGTTTCATGTTAAGATATAATATTTATTATGGAGTGTTATGTATACCTTGTAGTCACTTCAAAAGAATGTTAATGCGACACTTCCTTGCTAGGAAATAGCGTTTTCAGATGACTACGTGTCGAAACAATAGAGTTCTAATGATTCTTAAAATGCCACATCGCATCTCACTCCT
This sequence comes from Xylocopa sonorina, assembly GCF_050948175.1. Lineage (NCBI taxonomy): Eukaryota > Metazoa > Arthropoda > Insecta > Hymenoptera > Apidae > Xylocopa > Xylocopa sonorina. Next base: position 554,669 of record NW_027490292.1, read on the forward strand.
ACGTTTCATGATAAGATATAATATTAATTGCGAAGTGTCATGTATACCTCGTATTCACTTCAAAAGAATGTAAATGCGACACTTCCTTGCTAGGAAATAGCGTTTGCAGGTGTCTACGTACCGTAGCAATAGAGTCCTAACGCTTCCTAAAACGCGATATCGCATCTCATTCCTATGTTTCCTAATAAGACATAATATTCAATGCGAAGTGTCATGTATACCACGCATATACTTCAAACGAAAGAAAATGCGACACTTCCATGCTAGGAAATAGGGTTTGCAGATGTCTACGTATCGTAGCAATAGAGTTCTAATGCTTCTTAAAATGAGAAGTCGCATTTCATTTCTATATTTCGTAATATGGTGTAATTTTCATTGTGGAATGTTATGTTTACCTCGTATTCACGTCAAAAGAATGTAAATGCGACACTTCCTTGCTAGGAAATAACATTTGCAGATGTCTACGCATCGTAGCAATAGAGATCTAGTGCTTCTTAATACGAGATGTCGCATCTCATTTCTATGTTTCGTTATGAGATATAATATTCATTGCGGAATGTTATGTATACCTCGTATTCACTTCAAAAGAATGTAAATGCGACACTTCCTTGCTAGGAAATAGCGTTTGCAGATGTCTACGTATCGTAGCAATAGAGTTCTAATGCTTCCTAAAACGCGATATCGCATCTCACTTCTATATTTCATGATAAGATATAGTATCCATTGCGAAGTGTCATGTATATCTCGTATTCACTTCAAAAGAATGTAAATACGACACTTCCATGCTAGGGAATAGCGTTTGCAGATGCCTACGTATCGTAGCAATAGAGTTCTAATGCTTCTTAAAACGAGATGTTGCATCTCACTTCTATGTTTCATGTTCAGATATAATATTCATTGCGTAGTGTCATGTATACCTCGTACTCACTTCAAAAGAATGTAAATGCTTCCCTTCCATGCTAGGAAATAGCCTTCGCAGATGTCTACGTATCGTAGCAGTAGAGTTCTAATGCTTCCTAAAACTCGATATCGCATCTCTCTTATATGTTTCATGATAAGGTATAATATTCATTGCGGAATGTTATGTATACCTCGTATTATCTTCAAAAGAATGTAGATGCGACACTTCCATGCTAGGAAATAGGGTTTGCAGATGTCTACGTATCGTAGCAATAGAGTTCTAATGATTCTTAAAATGCCATATCGCATCACACTCCTATGTTTCATGATAAGATACAATATTCATTGCGAAGTGTCATGTATACCTCGTATTCACTTCAAAAGAATGTAAATGCGACACTTCCATGCTAGGAAATATTGTTTGCAGATGTCTACGTATCGTAGCAATAGAGTTCTAATGCTTCTTAAATCGCGATATCGCATCTCACATCTATGTTTCATGATAAGATGTAATAATCATTGCGATGTGTCATGTATACCTCGTATTCACTTCAAAAGAATGTAAATGCGACACTTACATGCTAGGAAATAGCGTTTGCAGATGTCCACGTATCGTAGCAATAGAGTTCTAATGCTTCTTAAAACGAGATGTCACATTTCATTTCTATGTTTCGTGATAAGATATAATATACATGGTAGAGTGTTATGTATACCTCGTATTCACTTCAAATGATTGTAAATGCGCCACTTCCTTTCAAGGAAATAGCGTTCCCAGATGTCTACGTATCGAAGCAATAGAGTTCTAATGTTTCTTAAATAGCGATATCGCATCCCATTTCTATGCTTCATGATAAGATATAATATTCATTGCGAAGTGTCATGTATATCTCGTATTCACATCAGAAGAATGTAAATGCGACACTTCCATGCTAGGAAATAGCCTTTGCAGATGTCTACGTATCGTAGCAGTAGAGTTCTAATGCTTCCTAAAACGCGATATCGCATCTCACTGCTATGTTTCATGTTAAGATATAATATTCATTATGGAGTGTTATGTATACCTTGTAGTTACTTCAAAAGAATGTAAATGCGACACTTCCTTGCTAGGAAATAGCGTTTTCAGATGACTACGTGTCGAAACAATAGAGTTCTAATGATTCTTAAAATGCCATATCGCATCTCACTCCTACGTTTCAGGATAAGATATAATATTCATTGCGAAGTGTCATGTATACCTCGTATTCTCTTCAAAAGAATGTAAATGCGACACTTCCTTGCTAGGTAATATTGTTTGCAGATGTCTACGTATCGTAGCAATAGAGTTCTAATGCTTCTTAAAACGAGAATTCGTATTTCATTTCTATGCATCGTAATAAGATATAATATTCATTGCGGAATGTTATGTATACCTCGTATTCACTTCAAAAGAATGTAAATGCGAAACTTCCATGCTAGGAAGTAGCGTTTGCAGATATCTACGTATATTAGCAATAGAGTTCTAATGCTTCTCAAAACGCGATATAGCACCTCATTTCTATGTTTCATGATAAGATATAATATTCATTGCGAAGTGTCATTTATATCTCGTATTCACTTCAAAAGAATGTAAACGCGACACTTCCATGCTAGGAAATAGCGTTTGCAGATGTCAACGTATCGTAGCAATAGAGTCCTAACGCTTCCTAAAACGCGATATCGCATCTCATTCCTATGTTTCCTAATAAGACATAATATTCAATGCGAAGTGTCATGTATACCACGCATATACTTCACATGAATGAAAATGCGACACTTCCATGCTAGGAAATAGGGTTTGCAGATGTCTACGTATCGTAGCAATAGAGTTCTAATGATTCTGAAAATGCCATATCGCATCTCACTCCTATGTTTCATGATAAGATATAATAATCATTGCGATGTGTCATGTATACCTCGTATTCACATCAAAAGAATGTAAACGCGACACTTACATGCTAGGAAATAGCGTTTGCAGATGTCTACGTATCGTAGCAAGGGTGATCTAATGCTTCTTAAAACGCGATATCGCATCTCACACCTATGTTTCATGATAAGATATAATAATCATTGCGATGTGTCATGTATACCTCGTATTCACTTCAAAAGAACGTAAATAAGTCACTTCCATGCTAGGAAATAGCGTTTGCAGATGTCTACGTATCGTAGCAATAGAGTTCTAATGCTTCTTAGAACGCGATATCGCATCTCACTTCTATATTTCACGATAAGATATAATATTCATTGCGAAGTGTCATGTATACCTCGTATTCACTTCAAAAGAATGTGAATGCGACACTTACATGCTAGGAAATAGCATTTGCAGATGTCTACGTATCGCAGCAATGGAATTCTAATGCTTCTTAGAACGCGATATCGCATCTCACATCTATGTTTCATGATAAGATATAATATTCTTTGCGAAGTGTCATGTATACTTCGTATTCACATGACAAGAATGTAAATGCGACGCTTCCATGCTAGGAAATAGCGTTTGCAGATGTCTACGTGTCGTAACAATAGTGTTCTAATGCTTCTTAAAACGAGATGCCGCATCTCATTTCTATGTTTCATGATAAGATATAATATTCAGTGCGAAGTGTTATGTATACTTCGTATTCACTTCAAAAGGATGTAAGTGCGACACTTCCTTGCTAGGAAATTGCGTTTCCAGACGACTACGTATGGAAATAATAGAGTTCTAATACGTCTTAAAACGAGATGTCGCATCGCATTTCTATGTTTCATGATAAGATATAATATTCATTGCGAAGTGTCATGTATACCTCGTATTCACATCAAAAGAATGTCAATGCGACACTTACATGCTAGGAAATAGCGTTTGCAGATGTCTACGTATCCTAGCAATAGAGTTCTAATGCTTCTTAAAACGAGATGTTGCATCTCACTTCTATGTTTCATGTTCAGATATAATATTCATTGTGAAGTGTCATGTATACCTCGTACTCACTTCAAAAGAATGTAAATGCGACACTTCCATGCTAGGGAATAGCGTTTCCATATGTCTACGTATCGTAGCAATAGATTTCTAATGCTTCTTAGAACGCGATATCGCATCTCACTTTTATGTTTCATGATAAAATATAATATTCATTGCGAAGTGTCATGTATACCTCGTATTCACTTCAAAAGAACGTAAATAAGTCACTTCCATGCTAGGAAATAGCGTTTGCAGATGTCTACGTATCGTAGCAATAGAGTTCTAATGCTTCTTAGAACGCGATGTCGCATCTCACATCTATGTTTCATGATAAGATATAATAATCATTGCGATGTGTCATGTATACCTCGTATTCACTTCAAAAGAATGTAAATGCGACAGTTACATGCTAGGAAATAGCGTTTGCAGATGTCCACGTATCGTAGCAATAGAGTTCTAATGCTTCTTAAAACGAGATGTCACATGTCATTTCTATGTTTCGTGATAAGATATAATGTACATGGTAGAGTGTTATGTATACCTCGTATTCACTTCAAATGATTGTAAATGCGCCACTTCCTTTCAAGGAAATAGCGTTCCCAGATGTCTACGTATCGAAGCAATAGAGTTCTAATGCTTCTTAAAACGAGAAGTCGTATTTCATTTCTATGCTTCGTAATAAGATATAATATTCATTGCGGAATGTTATGTATACCTCGTATTATCTTCAAAAGAATGTAAATGCGGCACTTCCATGCTAGGAAATAGCGTTTGCAGATGTCTACGTATCGTAGCAATAGAGTTCTAATGCTTCTTAAAATGAGAAGTCGTATTTCATTTCTATGTTTCATGATAAGATATAATATTCATTATGGAGTGTTATGTATACCTCGTATTCACTACAAAAGTATGTAAATGCGACCCTTCCATGCTCGGAAATAGCCTTTGCAGATGTCTACGCATCACAGCAATAGAGTACTAATGCTTCTTAAAACGAGATGTCGTATTTCATTTCTATGTTTCGTAATAAGATATGATATTCATTGTGTAATGTTATGTATACCTCGTATAGACTTCAATGGAATGTAAGTGCGACATTTCCTTGCTAGGAAATATTGTTTGCAGATGTCTACGTATATTAGCAATAGAGTTCTAATGCTTCTAAAAAGGCGATATAGCACCTCATTCCTATGTATCATGATAAGATATAATATTCATTGCGGAGTATCATGTATATCTCGTATTCACTTCAAAAGAATGTCAATGCGACACTTACATGCTAGGAAATAGCGTTTGCAGATGTCTGCGTATCGTAGCAAGGGAGATCTAATGCTTCTTAAATCGCGATATCGCATCTCACACCTATGTTTCATGATAAGATATAATAAACATTGCGATGTGTCATGTATACCTCGTATTCACTTCAAAAGAATGTAAATGCGACACTTACATGCTAGGAAATAGCGTTTGCAGATGTCTACGTATCGCAGCAATAGAATTCTAATGCTTTATAAAACGAGATGTCGCATTCCATTTCTATGTTTCTTGGTAAGATATAATATTCATTGTAGAGTATTATGTATACCTCGTATTCACTTCAAATGAATGTAAATGCGACACTTCCTTGCTAGGAAATAGGGTTTGCAGATGTCTACGTATCGTAGCAAGAGAGTCCTAAAGCTTCTTAGAAAGCGATATCGCATCTCACTTCCATGTTTCATGATAAGATATAATATTCATTGCGAAGTGTCATGTGTACCTCGTATTCACTTCAAAAGGATGTAAATGCGACACTTACATGCTAGGAAATAGCGTTTGCAGATGTCTACGTATCCTAGCAATAGAGTTCTAATGCTTCTTAAAACGAGATGTTGCATCTCACTACCATGTTTCATGATAAGGTATAATATTCATTGCGAATTGTCATGTATACCTCGTATTCACTTCAAAAGAATGTAAATGCGACACCTCCATGCTAGGAAGTAGCGTTTGCAGATGTCTACGTATCGTAGCAATAGAGTTCTAATGCTTCCTAAGACGCGATATCGCATCTCTCTTCTATGTTTCATGATAAGATATAATATTCATTGCGAAGTGTCATGTATACTTCGTATTCACATGACAAGAATGTAAATGCGACGCTTCCATGCTAGGAAATAGCGTTTGCAGATGTCTACGTGTCGTAACAATAGTGTTCTAATGCTTCTTAAAACGAGATGCCGCATCTCATTTCTATGTTTCATGATAAGATATAATATTCAGTGCGAAGTGTTATGTATACTTCGTGTTCACTTCAAAAGGATGTAAGTGCGACACTTCCTTGCTAGGAAATTGCGTTTCCAGACGACTACGTATGGAAATAATAGAGTTCTAATACATCTTAAAACGAGATGTCGCATCTCTCTTCTATGTTTCATGATAAGGTATAATATTCATTGCGAATTGTCATGTATACTTCGTATTCACTTCAAAAGAATGTAGATGCGACACTACCATGCTAGGAAATAGCGTTTGCAGATGTCTACGTATCGTAGCAATAGAGTTCTAATACTTCTTATAACGCGATATCGCATCTCACTGCTATATTTCATGATAAGATATAATATTCATTATGGATTGTTATGTATACCTCGTACTCACTTCAAAAGAATGTAAATGCGACCCTTCCATGCTAGGAAATAGCCTTTGCAGATGTCTACGTATCGCAGCAATAGGCTTCTAATGCTTCTTAAAATGCCATATCGCATCTAAGTTCTATGTTTCATGATAAGATATAATATTCATTGCGAAGTGTCATGTATATCTCGTATTCACATCAAAAGAATGTAAATGCGACACTTCCATGCTAGGAAATAGCGTTTGCAGATGTCTACGTATCGCAGCAATAGAGTTCTAATGCTTCTTAAAAGGCGATATCGGATCTCACTGCTATGTTTCATGATAAGATATAATATTCATTATGGAGTGATATGTATACCTCGTACTCACTTCAAAAGAATGGAAATGCGACGCTTCCATGCTAGTGAATAGCCATTGCAAATGTCTACGTATCGTAGCAATAGAGTTCTAATGCTTCTTAAAACGCGATATCGCAACTCACTGCTATGTTTCATGAGAAGATATAATATTCATTGCGATGTGTCATGTATACCTCGTATTCACTTCAAAAGAACGTAAATAAGACACTTCCATGTTAGGAAATAGCGTTTGCAGATGTCTACGTATCGTAGCAATAGAGTTCTAATGCTTCTTAGAACGCGATATCGCATCTCACTTCTATGTTTCACGATAAGATATAATATTCATTGCGAAGTGTCATGTATACCTCGTATTCACTTCAAAAGAATGTAAATATGACACTTCCATGCTAGGAAATAGCGTTTGCAGATGTCTACGTATGGTAGCAATAGAGTTCTAATGCTTCTTAAAACGAGATGCCTCATTTCATTCATATGTTCCGTGATAAGATATAATATTCATTGTGAATTGTCATGTATACCTCGTATTCACTTCAAATGAATGTAAATGCGACACTTCCATGCTAGGAAGTAGCGTTTGCAGATATCTACGTATATTAGCAATAGAGTTCTAATGCTTCTTAAAACGAGATGTTGCATCTCACTTCCATGTTTCATGATAAGGTATAATATTCATTGCGAATTGTCATGTATACCTCGTATTCACTTCAAAAGAATGTAAATGCGACACCTCCATGCTAGGAAGTAGCGTTTGCAGATGTCTACGTATCGTAGGAATAGAGTTCTAATGCTTCCTAAGACGCGATATCGCATCTCTCTTCTATGTTTCATGATAAGGTATAGTATTCATTGCGAATTGTCATGTATACTTCGTATTCACTTCAAAAGAATGTAGATGCGACATTTCCATGCTAGGAAATAGCGTTTGCAGATGTCTACGTATCGTAGCAATAGAGTTCTAATACTTCTTATAACGCGATATCGCATCTCACTGCTATATTTCATGATAAGATATAATATTCATTATGGATTGTTATGTATACCTCGTACTCACTTCAAAAGAATGTAAATGCGACCCTTCCATGCTAGGAAATAGCCTTTGCAGATGTCTACGTATCGTAGCAATAGGGTTCTAATGCTTCTTAAAATGCCATATCGCATCTCACTTCTATGTTTCATGATAAGATATAATATTCATTGCGAAGTGTCATGTATATCTCGTATTCACATAAAAAGAATGCAAATGCGACACTTCCATGCTAGGAAATAGCGTTTGCAGATGTCTACGTATCGCAGCAATAGAGTTCTAATGCTTCTTAAAAGGCGATATCGGATCTCACTGCTATGTTTCATGATAAGATATAATATTCATTATGGAGTGATATGTATACCTCGTACTCACTTCAAAAGAATGGAAATGCGACCCTTCCATGCTAGTGAGTAGCCATTGCAAATGTCTACGTATCGTAGCAATAGAGTTCTAATGCTTCTTAAAACGCGATATCGCAACTCACTGCTATGTTTCATGAGAAGATATAATATTCATTGCGATGTGTCATGTATACCTCGTATTCACTTCAAAAGAACGTAAATAAGACACTTCCATGTTAGGAAATAGCGTTTGCAGATGTCTACGTATCGTAGCAATAGAGTTCTAATGCTTCTTAGAACGCGATATCGCATCTCACTTCTATGTTTCACGATAAGATATAATATTCATTGCGAAGTGTCATGTATACCTCGTATTCACTTCAAAAGAATGTAAATATGACACTTCCATGCTAGGAAATAGCGTTTGCAGATGTCTACGTATCGTAGCAATAGAGTTCTAATGCTTCTTAAAACGAGATGCCTCATTTCATTTCTATGTTCCGTGATAAGATATAATATTCATTGTGAAGTGTCATGTATACCTCGTATTCACTTCAAATGAATGTAAATGCGACACTTCCATGCTAGGAAGTAGCGTTTGCAGATATCTACGTATATTAGCAATAGAGTTCTAATGCTTCTCAAAACGCGATATAGCACCTCATTTCTATGTTTCATGATAAGATATAATATTCATTGCGAAGTGTCATTTATATCTCGTATTCACTTCAAAAGAATGTAAACGCGACACTTCCATGCTAGGAAATAGCGTTTGCAGATGTCTACGTATCGCAGCAATAGAGTTCTAATGCTTACTAAAACGCGATATCGCATCTTTCTTCTATGTTTCATGATAAGGTATAATATTCATTGCGAAGTGTCATGTATACCTCGTACGCACTTCAAAAGAATGTATATAAGACACTTCCATGCTAGGAAATAGCGTTTGCAGATGTCTACGTATCGTAGCAATAGAGTTCTAATGCTTCTTAGAACGCGATATCGCATCTCACATCTATGTTTCATGATAAGATATAATATTCATTGCGAAGTGTCATATATACCTCGTATTCACTTCAAAAGAATGTTAATATGACACTTCCATGCTAGGAAATAGCGTTTGCAGATGTCTACGTATCGCAGCAGTAGAGATCTAATGCTTCCTAAAACGCGATATCGCATCTCTCTTCTATGTTTCATGATAAGGTATAATATTCATTGCGAATTGTCATGTATACCTCGTATTCACTTCAAAAGAATGTAAATGCGACACTTACATGCTAGGAAATAGCGTTTGCAGATGTCCACGTATCGTAGCAATAGAGTTCTAATGCTTCTTAAAACGAGATGTCATATTTCATTTCTATGTTTCGTGATAAGATATAATATACATGGTAGAGTGTTATGTATACCTCGTATTCACTTCAAATGAATGTAAATGCGCCACTTCCTTTCAAGGAAATAGCGTTCCCAGATGTCTACGTATCGTAGCAGTAGAGTTTTAATGCTACTTAAAACTAGATGTCGCATTTCATTTCTATGTTTCGTGATAAGATACAATATTCAATGTGGAGTGTTATGTATACCTCGCATTCACTTCAAAAGAATGTAAATGCGACACTTCCATGCTAGGGAATAGCGTTTCCATATGTCTATGTATCGTAGCAATAAATTTCTAATGCTTCTTAGAACGCGATATCGCATATCACTTCTATGTTTCATGATAAGATATAATATTCATTGCGAAGTGTCATGATTACCTCGTATTCACTTCAAAAGAATGTAAATGCGACACTTACATGCTAGGAAATAGCATTTGCAGATGTCTACGTATCGCAGCAATAGAGTTCTAATGCTTCTTAGAACGCGATATCGCATCTCACATCTATGTTTCATGATAAGATATAATATTCATTGCGAAGTGTAATGTATACTTCGTATTCACATGACAAGAATGTAAATGCGACGCTTCCATGCTAGGAAATAGCGTTTGCAGATGTCTACGTGTCGTAACAATAGAGTTCTAATGCTTCTTAAAACGGGATGCCGCATCTCATTTCTATGTTTCATGATAAGATATAATATTCAGTGCGAAGTGTTATGTATACTTCGTATTCACTTCAAAAGGATGTAAGTGCGACACTTCCTTGCTAGGAAATTGCGTTTCCAGACGACTACGTATGGAAATAATAGAGTTCTAATACATCTTAAAACGAGATGTCGCATCGCATTTCTATGTTTCATGATAAGATATAATAATCATTGCGATGTGTCATGTATACCTCGTATTCACTTCAAAAGAATGTAAATGCGACACTTACATGCTAAGGAATAGCGTTTGCAGATGTCTACGTATCGCAGCAATAGAATTCTAATGCTTTATAAAACGAGATGTCGCATTTCATTTCTATGTTTCTTGGTAAGGTATAATATTCATTGTAGAGTATTATGTATACCTCGTATTCACTTCAAATGAATGTAAATGCGACACTTCCTTGCTAGGAAATAGGGTTTGCAGATGTCTACGTATCGTAGCAAGAGAATTCTAAAGCTTCTTAGAACGCGATATCGCACCTCACTTCCATGTTTCATGATAAGATATAATATTCATTGCGAAGTGTCATGTATACCTCGTATTCACTTCAAAAGAATGTAAATGCGACACCTCCATGCTAGGAAGTAGCGTTTGCAGATGTCTACGTATCGTAGCAATAGAGTTCTAATGCTTCCTAAGACGCGATATCGCATCTCTCTTCTATGTTTCATGATAAGGTATAATATTCATTGCGAATTGTCATGTATACCTCGTATTCACTTCAAAAGAATGTAGATGCGACACTTCCATGCTAGGAAATAGCGTTTGCAGATGTCTACGTATCGTAGCAATAGAGTTCTAATACTTCTTATAACGCGATATCGCATCTCACTGCTATATTTCATGATAAGATATAATATTCATTATGGATTGCTATGTATACCTCGTACTCACTTCAAAAGAATGTAAATGCGACCCTTCCATGCTAGGAAATAGCCTTTGCAGATGTCTACGTATCGTAGCAATAGAGTTCTAATGCTTCTTAGAACGCGATATCGCATCTCACTTCCATGTTTCATGATAAGATATAATATTCTTTGCGAAGTGTCATGTATACCTCGTATTCACTTCAAAAGAATGTAAATGCGACACTTACATGCTAGGAAATAGCGTTTGCAGGTGTCTCCGTATCCTAGCAATAGAGTTCTAATGCTTCTTAAAACGAGATGTCGCATCTCATTCCTATGTTTCATGTTCAGATATAATATTCATTGCGAAGTGTCATGTATACCTCGTATTCACCTCAAAAGGATGTGAATGCGACACTTCCTTGCTAGGAAATAGCGTTACCAGATGACTACGTGTCGAAACAATAGAGTTCTAATGGTTCTTAAAATGCCATATCGCATCTCACTTCTATGTTTCATGATAAGATATAATATTCATTGCGAAGTGTCATGTTTACCTCGTATTCACGTCAAATGAATGTAAATGCGACACTTCCTTGCTAGGAAATAACATTTGCAGATGTCTACGCATCGTAGCAATAGAGTTCTAGTGCTTCTTAAATCGCGATATCGCATCTCACATCTATGTTTCGAGATAAGATATAATATTCATTGCGAAGAGTCATGTATACCTCGTATTAACTTCAAAGGAATGTAAATGCGACACTTACATGCTAGGAAATACCGTTTGCAGATGTATACGTATCGCAGCAATAGAGTTCTAATCCTTCTTAAAATGAGGTGTCGCATTTCATATCTATATTTCGTGGTAAGATATAATATTCATTGTAGAGTGTTATGTATACCGCGTATTCACTTCAAATGAATGTAAATGCGACACTTCCTTTCAAGGAAATAGCGTTCCCAGATGTCTACGTATCGAAGCAATAGAGTTCTAATGTTTCTTTAATAGCGATATCGCATCCCATTTCTATGTTTCATGATAAGATATAATATGCATTGCGAAGTGTCATGTATATCTCGTATTCACATCAGAAGAATGTAAATGCGACACTTCCATGCTAGGAAATTGCGTTTGCAGATGTCTACGTATCGTAGCAATAGAGTTCTAATGCTTCTTAATACGAGATGTCGCATCTCATTTCTATGTTTCGTTTTGAGATATAATATTCATTGCGGAATGTTATGTATACCTCGTATTCACATCAGAAGAATGTAAATGCGACACTTCCTTGCTAGGAAATAGCGTTTGCAGATGTCTACGTATCGTAGCAATAGAGTTCTAATGCTTCCTAAAACGCGATATCGCATCTCACTTCTATATTTCATGATAAGATATAGTATCCATTGCGAAGTGTCATGTATATCTCGTATTCACTTCAAAAGAATGTAAATGCGACACTTCCATGCTAGGGAATAGCGTTTGCAGATGCCTACGTATCGTAGCAATAGAGTTCTAATGCTTCTTAAAACGAGATGTTGCATCTCACTTCTATGTTTCATGTTCAGATAAAATATTCATTGCGAAGTGTCATGTATACCTCGTACTCACTTCAAAAGAATGTAAATGCGACCCTTCCATGCTAGGAAATAGCCTTTGCAGATGTCTACGTATCGTAGAAGTAGAGTTCTAATGCTTCCTAAAACGCGATATCGCATCTCTCTTATATGTTTCACGATAAGGTATAATATTCATTGCGGAATGTTATGTATACCTCGTATTATCTTCAAAAGAATGTAGATGCGACACTTCCATGCTAGGAATAGCGTTTGCAGATGTCTACGTATCGTAGCAATAGAGTTCTAATGCTTCTTAAAACGCGATATCGCATCTCACTGCTATGTTTCATGTTAAGATATAATATTCATTATGGAGTGTTATGTATACCTTGTAGTCACTTCAAAAGAATGTAAATGCGACACTTCCTTGCTAGGAAATAGCGTTTTCAGATGACTACGTGTCGAAACAATAGAGTTCTAATGATTCTTAAAATGCCATATCGCATCTCACTCCTACGTTTCATGATAAGATATAATATTCATTGCGAAGTGTCATGTATACCTCGTATTCACTTCAAAAGAATGTAAATGCGCCACTTCCTTGCTAGGAATATTGTTTGCAGATGTCTACGTATCGTAGCAATACAGATCTAATGCTTCTTAAATCGCGATATCGCATCTCACATCTATGTTTCATGATAAGATATAATAATCATTGCGATGTGTCATGTATACCTCGTATTCACTTCAAAAGAATGTAAATGCGACACTTTCATGCTAGGAAATAGAGTTTGCAGATGTCCACGTATCGTAGCAATAGAGTTCTAATGCTTCTTAAAACGAGATGTTACATTTCATTTCTATGTTTCGTGATAAGATATAATGTACATGGTAGAGTGTTATGTATACCTCGTATTCACTTCAAATGATTGTAAATGCGCCACTTCCTTTCAAGGAAATAGCGTTCCCAGATGTCTACGTATCGAAGCAATAGAGTTCTAATGTTTCTTAAATAGCGATATCGCATCCCATTTCTATGTTTCATGATAAGATATAATATTCATTGCGAAGTGTCATGTATATCTCGTATTCACATCAGAAGAATGTAAATGCGACACTTCCATGCTAGGAAATAGCGTTTGCAGATGTCTACGTATCGTAGCAATAGAGTTCTAATGCTTCTTAATACGAGATGTCGCATCTCATTTCTATGTTTCGTGATAAGATATAATATTCATTGCGGAATGTTATGTATACCTCGTATTCACTTCAAAAGAATGTAATGCGACACTTCCTTGCTAGGAAATATTGTTTGCAGATGTCTACGTATCGTAGCAATAGAGTTCTAATGCTTCTTAAAACGAGAAGTCGTATTTCATTCCTATGCTTCGTAATAAGATATAATATTCATTGCGGAATGTTATGTATACCTCGTATTATCTTCAAAAGAATGTAAATGCGGCACTTCCATGCTAGGAAATAGCGTTTGCAGATGTCTACGTATCGTAGCAATAGAGTTCTAATGCTTCTTAAATTGAGAAGTCGTATTTCATTTCTATGTTTCATGATAAGATATTATTATTGAGTGTTATGTATACCTCGTATTCACTACAAAAGAAGTAAATGCGACCCTTCCATGCTTGGAAATAGCCTTGCAGATGTCTACGCATCACAGCAATAGAGTACTAATGCTTCTTAAACGAGATGTCGTATTTCATTTCTATGTTTCGTAATAAGATATAATATTCATTGTGTAATGTTATGTATACCTCGTATAGACTTCAATGGAATGTAAGTGCGACATTTCCTTGCTAGGAAATATTGTTTGCAGATGTCTACGTATATTAGCAATAGAGTTCTAATGCTTCTCAAAACGCGATATAGCACCTCATTCCTATGTATCATGATAAGATAAAATATTCATTGCGAAGTGTCATGTATATCTCGTATTCACATCAAAAGAATGTAAATGCGACACTTCCATGCTAGGAAATAGCGTTTGCAGATGTCTACGTATCGCAGCAATAGAGTTCTAATGCTTCTTAAAAGGCGATATCGGATCTCACTGCTATGTTTCATGATAAGATATAATATTCATTATGGAGTGATATGTATACCTCGTACTCACTTCAAAAGAATGGAAATGCGACCCTTCCATGCTAGTGAATAGCCATTGCAAATGTCTACGTATCGTAGCAATAGAGTTCTAATGCTTCTTAAAACGCGATATCGCAACTCACTGCTATGTTTCATGAGAAGATATAATATTCATTGCGATGTGTCATGTATACCTCGTATTCACTTCAAAAGAACGTAAATAAGACACTTCCATGTTAGGAATAGCGTTTGCAGATGTCTACGTATCGTAGCAATAGAGTTCTAATGCTTCTTAGAACGCGATATCGCATCTCACTTCTATGTTTCACGATAAGATATAATATTCATTGCGAAGTGTCATGTATACCTCGTATTCACTTCAAAAGAATGTAAATATGACACTTCCATGCTAGGAAATAGCGTTTGCAGATGTCTACGTATCGTAGCAATAGAGTTCTAATGCTTCTTAAAACGAGATGCCTCATTTCATTTCTATGTTCCGTGATAAGATATAATATTCATTATGAAGTGTCATGTATACCTCGTATTCACTTCAAATGAATGTAAAATGCGACACTTCCATGCTAGGAAGTAGCGTTTGCAGATGTCTACGTATCGTAGCAATAGAGTTCTAATGCTTCTTAGAACGCGATATCGCATCTCACTTCTATGTTTCACGATAAGATATAATATTCATTGCGAAGTGTCATGTATACCTCGTATTCACTTCAAAAGAATGTAAATATGACACTTCCATGCTAGGAAATAGCGTTTGCAGATGTCTACGTATCGTAGCAATAGAGTTCTAATGCTTCTTAAAACGAGATGCCTCATTTCATTTCTATGTTCCGTGATAAGATATAATATTCATTATGAAGTGTCATGTATACCTCGTATTCACTTCAAAAGAATGTAAATGCGCCACTTCCTTGCTAGGAAATATTGTTTGCAGATGTCTACGTATCGTAGCAATACAGATCTAATGCTTCTTAAATCGCGATATCGCATCTCACATCTATGTTTCATGATAAGATATAATAATCATTGCGATGTGTCATGTATACCTCGTATTCACTTCAAAAGAATGTAAATGCGACACTTTCATGCTAGGAAATAGAGTTTGCAGATGTCCACGTATCGTAGCAATAGAGTTCTAATGCTTCTTAAAACGAGATGTTACATTTCATTTCTATGTTTCGTGATAAGATATAATGTACATGGTAGAGTGTTATGTATACCTCGTATTCACTTCAAATGATTGTAAATGCGCCACTTCCTTTCAAGGAAATAGCGTTCCCAGATGTCTACGTATCGAAGCAATAGAGTTCTAATGTTTCTTAAATAGCGATATCGCATCCCATTTCTATGTTTCATGATAAGATATAATATTCATTGCGAAGTGTCATGTATATCTCGTATTCACATCAGAAGAATGTAAATGCGACACTTCCATGCTAGGAAATAGCGTTTGCAGATGTCTACGTATCGTAGCAATAGAGTTCTAATGCTTCTTAATACGAGATGTCGCATCTCATTTCTATGTTTCGTGATAAGATATAATATTCATTGCGGAATGTTATGTATACCTCGTATTCACTTCAAAAGAATGTAAATGCGACACTTCCTTGCTAGGAAATATTGTTTGCAGATGTCTACGTATCGTAGCAATAGAGTTCTAATGCTTCTTAAAACGAGAAGTCGTATTTCATTCCTATGCTTCGTAATAAGATATAATATTCATTGCGGAATGTTATGTATACCTCGTATTATCTTCAAAAGAATGTAAATGCGGCACTTCCATGCTAGGAAATAGCGTTTGCAGATGTCTACGTATCGTAGCAATAGAGTTCTAATGCTTCTTAAATTGAGAAGTCGTATTTCATTTCTATGTTTCATGATAAGATATTATTATTGAGTGTTATGTATACCTCGTATTCACTACAAAAGAATGTAAATGCGACCCTTCCATGCTTGGAAATAGCCTTTGCAGATGTCTACGCATCACAGCAATAGAGTACTAATGCTTCTTAAAACGAGATGTCGTATTTCATTTCTATGTTTCGTAATAAGATATAATATTCATTGTGTAATGTTATGTATACCTCGTATAGACTTCAATGGAATGTAAGTGCGACATTTCCTTGCTAGGAAATATTGTTTGCAGATGTCTACGTATATTAGCAATAGAGTTCTAATGCTTCTCAAAACGCGATATAGCACCTCATTCCTATGTATCATGATAAGATAAAATATTCATTGCGAAGTGTCATGTATATCTCGTATTCACATCAAAAGAATGTAAATGCGACACTTCCATGCTAGGAAATAGCGTTTGCAGATGTCTACGTATCGCAGCAATAGAGTTCTAATGCTTCTTAAAAGGCGATATCGGATCTCACTGCTATGTTTCATGATAAGATATAATATTCATTATGGAGTGATATGTATACCTCGTACTCACTTCAAAAGAATGGAAATGCGACCCTTCCATGCTAGTGAATAGCCATTGCAAATGTCTACGTATCGTAGCAATAGAGTTCTAATGCTTCTTAAAACGCGATATCGCAACTCACTGCTATGTTTCATGAGAAGATATAATATTCATTGCGATGTGTCATGTATACCTCGTATTCACTTCAAAAGAACGTAAATAAGACACTTCCATGTTAGGAAATAGCGTTTGCAGATGTCTACGTATCGTAGCAATAGAGTTCTAATGCTTCTTAGAACGCGATATCGCATCTCACTTCTATGTTTCACGATAAGATATAATATTCATTGCGAAGTGTCATGTATACCTCGTATTCACTTCAAAAGAATGTAAATATGACACTTCCATGCTAGGAAATAGCGTTTGCAGATGTCTACGTATCGTAGCAATAGAGTTCTAATGCTTCTTAAAACGAGATGCCTCATTTCATTTCTATGTTCCGTGATAAGATATAATATTCATTATGAAGTGTCATGTATACCTCGTATTCACTTCAAATGAATGTAAATGCGACACTTCCATGCTAGGAAGTAGCGTTTGCAGATGTCTACGTATCGTAGCAATAGAGTTCTAATGCTTCTCAAAACGCGATATAGCACCTCATTCCTATGTTTTATGATAAGATATAATATTCATTGCGAAGTGTCATGTATATCTCGTATTCACTTCAAACGAATGTAAATGCGACACTTCCATGCTAGGAAATAGCGTTTGCAGATGTCTACGTATCGTAGCAATAGAGACCTAATGCGTCTTAAAACGAGATGCCGCATTTCATTTCTATGTTTCGTAATAAGATATAATATTCATTGTGTAATGTTACGTATACCTCGTATTCACTTCAGTGGAATGTAAGTGCGAAATTTCCATGCTAGGAAATAGAGTTTGCAGATATCTACGTATATTAGCAATAGAGTTCTAATGCTTCTCAAAACGCGATATAGCACCTCATTTCTATGTTTCATGATAAGATATAATATTCATTGCGAAGTGTCATTTATATCTCGTATTCACTTCAAAAGAATGTAAATGCGACACTTCCATGCTAGGAAATAGCGTTTGCAGATGTCTACGTATCGCAGCAATAGAGTTCTAATGCTTACTAAAACGCGATATCGCATCTCTCTTCTATGTTTCATGATAAGGTATAATATTCATTGCGAAGTGTCATGAATACCTCGTACTCACTTCCAAAGAATGTAAATAAGACACTTCCATGCTAGGAAATAGCGTTTGCAGATGTCTACGTATCGTAGCAATAGAGTTCTAATGCTTCTTAGAACGCGATATCGCATCTCACTTCTATGTTTCATGATAAGATATAATATTCATTGCGAAGTGTCATGTATATTTCGTATTCACTTCAAAAAAATGTATATGCGACACTTCCATGCTAGGAAACAGTGTTTGCAGATGTCTACGTATCGTAGCAATAGAGTTCTAATGCTTCTTAGAACGCGATATCGCATCTCACTTCTATGTTTCATGATGAGGTATAATATTCATTGCGAATTGTCATGTATACCTCGTATTCACTTCAAAAGAATGTAGATGCGACACTTCCATGCTAGGAAATAGCGTTTGCAGATGTCTACGCATCGTAGCAGTAGAGTTTTACTGCTACTTAAAACTAGATGTCGCATTTCATTTCTATGTTTCGTGATAAGATACAATATTCATTGTGGAGTGTTATGTATACCTCGTATTCACTTCAAAAGAATGTAAATGCGACACTTTCATGCTAGGAAATAGCGTTTGCAGATGCCTACGTATCGTAGCAATAGAGTTCTAATGCTTCTTAAAACGAGATGTTGCATCTCACTTCTATGTTTCATGTTCAGATATAATATTCATTGCGAAGTGTCATGTATACCTCGTACTCACTTCAAAAGAATGTAAATGCGACCCTTCCATGCTAGGAAATAGCCTTTGCAGATGTCTACGTATCGTAGCAGTAGAGTTCTAATGCTTCCTAAAACGCGATATCGCATCTCTCTTCTATGTTTCATGATAAGGTATAATATTCATTGCGAATTGTCATGTATACCTCGTATTCACTTCAAAAGAATGTAGATGCGACACTTCCATGCTAGGAAATAGCGTTTGCAGATGTCTACGTATCGTAGCAATAGAGTTCTAATGCTTCTTAAAACGCGATATCGCATCTCACTGCTATGTTTCATGTTAAGATATAATATTCATTATGGAGTGTTATGTATACCCCGTAGTCACTTCAAAAGAATGTAAATGCGACACTTCCTTGCTAAGAAATAGCGTTTCCAGATGACTACGTGTCGAAACAATAGAGTTCTAATGATTCTTAAAATGCCATATCGCATCTCACTCCTATGTTTCATGATAAGATATAATATTAATTGCGAAGTGTCATGTATACCTCGTATTCACTTCAAAAGAATGTAAATGCGACACTTCCATGCTAGGAAATAGCGTTTGCAGATGTCTACGTATCGTAGCAAGAGAGATCTAATGCTTCTTAAAACGCGATATCGTATCTCACACCTATGTTTCATGATAAGATATAATAATCATTGCGATGTGTCATGTATACCTCGCATTCACTTCAAAAGAATGTAAATGCGACACTTACATGCTAGGAAATAGCGTTTGCAGATGTCCACGTATCGTAGCAATAGAGTTCTAATGCTTCTTAAAACGAGATGTCATATTTCATTTCTATGTTTCGTGATAAGATATAATATACATGGTAGAGTGTTATGTATACCTCGTATTCACTTCAAATGAATGTAAATGCGCCACTTCCTTTCAAGGAAATAGCGTTCCCAGATGTCTACGTATCGAAGCAATAGAGTTCTAAAGTTTCTTAAGTAGCGATATCGCATCCCATTTCTATGTTTCATGATAAGATATAATATTCATTGCGAAGTGTCATGTATATCTCGTATTCACATCAGAAGAATGTAAATGCGACACTTCCATGCTAGGAAATAGCGTTTGCAGATGTCTACGTATCGTAGCAATAGAGTTCTAATGCTTCTTAATACGAGATGTCGCATCTCATTTCTATGTTTCGTAATAAGATATAATATTCATTGTGTAATGTTATGTATACCTCGTATTCACTTCAATGGAATGTAATTGCGACATTTCCTTGCTAGGAAATATTGTTTGCAGATGTCTACGTATATTAGCAATAGAGTACTAATGCTTCTTAAAACGAGATGTCGTATTTCATTTCTATGTTTCGTAATAAGATATAATATTCATTGTGTAATGTTATGTATACCTCGTATACACTTCAATGGAATGTAAGTGCGACATTTCCTTGCTAGGAAATATTGTTTGCAGATGTCTACATATCGTAGCAAAAGAGTTCTAATGCTTCCTAAAACGCGATATCGCATCTCACTTCTATGTTTCATGATAAGATATAATATTCATTGCGAAGTGTCATGTATACTTCGTATTCACTACAAAAGAATGTAAATGCGACACTTCCATGCTAGGAAATAGCGTTTGCAGATGTCTACGTATCGTAGCAATAGAGTTCTAATGCTTCTTAAAACGCGATATCGCATCTCACTTCTATGTTTCATGATAAGATAAAATATTCATTGCGAAGTGTTATGTACACATCGCATTCACTTCAAAAGAATGTAAATGCGACACATCCATGCTAGGAAATAGCGTTTGCAGATGTCTAGGTATCGTAGCAATAGAGTTCTAATGCTTCTTAAAATGCGATATCGCATCTCACTCCAATGTTTCATGATAACATATAATATTCATTGCGAAGTGTCATGTATACCTCGTATTCACATCAAAAGAATGTAAATGCGACACTTCCATGCTAGGAAATAGCGTTTGCAGATGTCTACGTATCGTAGCTGTAGAGTTTTAATGCTACTTAAAACTAGATGTCGCATTTCATTTCTATCTTTCGTGATAAGATACAATATTCATTGTGGAGAGTTATGTATACCTCGCATTCACTTCAAAAGAATGTAAATGCGACACTTCCTTCCTAGGAAATAACATTTGCAGATGTCTACGCATCGTAGCAATAGATTTCTAATGCTTCCTAAAACGCGATATCGCATCTCACTTCTATGTTTCATGATAAGATATAATATTCATTGCGAAGTGTCATGTATACCTCGTATTCACTTCAAAAGAACGTAAATAAGTCACTCCCATGCTAGGAAATAGCGTTTGCAGATGTCTACGTATCGTAGCAATAGAGTTCTAATGCTTCTTAGAAAGCGATATCGCATCTCACTTCTATGTTTCATGATAAGATATAATATTCATTGCGAAGTGTCATGTATACCTCGTATTCACTTCAAAAGAATGTAAATGCGACACCTCCATGCTAGGAAGTAGCGTTTGCAGATGTCTACGTATCGTAGCAGTAGAGTTCTAATGCTTCCTAAGACGCGATATCGCATCTCTCTTCTATGTTTCATGATAAGGTATAATATTCATTGCGAATTGTCATGTATACCTCGTATTCACTTCAAAAGAATGTAGATGCGACACTTCCATGCTAGGAAATAGCGTTTGCAGATGTCTACGTATCGTAGCAATAGAGTTCTAATACTTCTTATAACGCGATATCGCATCTCACTGCTATATTTCATGATAAGATATAATATTCATTATGGATTGCTATGTATACCTCGTACTCACTTCAAAAGAATGTAAATGCGACCCTTCCATGCTAGAAAATAGCCATTGCAGATGTCTACGTATCGTAGCAATAGAGTTCTAATGCTTCTTAGAACGCGATATCGCATCTCACTTCCATGTTTCATGATAAGATATAATATTCTTTGCGAAGTGTCATGTATACCTCGTACTCACTTCAAAAGAATGTAAATGCGACGCTTACATGCTAGGAAATAGCGTTTGCAGGTGTCTACGTATCCTAGCAATAGAGTTCTAATGCTTCTTAAAACGAGATGTCGCATCTCATTTCTATGTTTCATGTTCAGATATAATATTCATTGCGAAGTGTCATGTATACCTCGTATTCACCTCAAAAGGATGTGAATGCGACACTTCCTTGCTAGGAAATAGCGTTACCAGATGACTACGTGTCGAAACAATAGATTTCTAATGATTCTTAAAATGCCATATCGCATCTCACTTCTATGTTTCATGATAAGATATAATATTCATTGCGAAGTGTCATGTATACCTCGTATTCACTTCAAAAGAATGTAAATGCGACACTTCCATGCTAGGAAGTGGCGTTTGCAGATGTCTACGTATCGTAGCAATAGGGTTCTAATGCTTCTTAAAATGCGATATAGCACCTCATACCTATGTTTCATGATAAGATATAATATTCATTGCGAAGTGTCATGTATACCTCGTACTCACTTCAAAAGAATGTAAATGCGACACTCACATGCTAGGAAATATTGTTTGCAGATTTCTACGTATCACAGCAATAGAGTACTAATGCTTCTTAAAACGAGATGTCGTATTTCATTTCTATGTTTCGTAATAGGATATAATATGCATTGTGTAATGTTATGTATACCTCGTATTCGCTTTAATGGAATGTAAGTGCGTCATTTCCATGCTAGGAAATAGCGTTTGCAGATTTATACGTATCGTTGCAATAGAGTTCTAATGCTACTTAAAACGAGATGTCGCATTTCATTTCTATGTTTCGTGATAAGATGTAATATTCATTGTGGAGTGTTATGTATACCTCGTGGTCACTTCAAAATAATGTTAATGCCAAACTTCCATGCTAGGAAATAACATTTGCAGATGTCTACGCATCGTAGCAATAGAGTTCTAGTGCTCCTTAAATCGCGATAACGCACCTCACTTCAATGTTTCGAGATAAGATATAATATTCATTGCGAAGTGTCATGTATACCTCGTATTCACCTCAAAAGGATGTGAATGCGACACTTCCTTGCTGGGAAATAGCGTTACCAGATGACTACGTGTCGAAACAATAGATTTCTAATGCTTCCTAAAACGCGATATCGCATCTCACTTCTATATTTCATGATAAGATATAGTATCCATTGCGAAGTGTCATGTATATCTCGTATTCACTTCAAAAGAATGTAAATGCGACACTTCCATGCTAGGGAATAGCGTTTCCATATGTCTACGTATCGTAACAATAGATTTCTAATGCTTCTTAGAACGCGATATCGCATCTCACTTCTATGTTTCATGATAAGATATAATATTCATTGCGAAGTGTCATGTATACCTCGCATTCACTTCAAAAGAACGTAAATAAGTCACTTCCATGCTAGGAAATAGCGTTTGCAGATGTCTACGTATCGTAGCAATAGAGTTCTAATGCTTCTTAGAACGCGATATCGCATCTCACTTCTATGTTTCATGATAAGATATAATATTCATTGCGAAGTGTCATGTATACCTCGTACTCACTTCAAAAGAATGTAAATGCGACACTTACATGCTAGGAAATAGCATTTGCAGATGTCTACGTATCGCAGCAATAGAGTTCTAATGCTTCTTAGAACGCGATATCGCATCTCACTTCTATGTTTCATGATGAGGTATAATATTCATTGCGAATTGTCATGTATACCTCGTATTCACTTCAAAAGAATGTAGATGCGACACTTCCATGCTAGGAAATAGCGTTTGCAGATGTCTACGCATCGTAGCAGTAGAGTTTTACTGCTACTTAAAACTAGATGTCGCATTTCATTTCTATGTTTCGTGATAAGATACAATATTCATTGTGGAGTGTTATGTATACCTCGTATTCACTTCAAAAGAATGTAAATGCGACACTTTCATGCTAGGAAATAGCGTTTGCAGATGCCTACGTATCGTAGCAATAGAGTTCTAATGCTTCTTAAAACGAGATGTTGCATCTCACTTCTATGTTTCATGTTCAGATATAATATTCATTGCGAAGTGTCATGTATACCTCGTACTCACTTCAAAAGAATGTAAATGCGACCCTTCCATGCTAGGAAATAGCCTTTGCAGATGTCTACGTATCGTAGCAGTAGAGTTCTAATGCTTCCTAAAACGCGATATCGCATCTCTCTTCTATGTTTCATGATAAGGTATAATATTCATTGCGAATTGTCATGTATACCTCGTATTCACTTCAAAAGAATGTAGATGCGACACTTCCATGCTAGGAAATAGCGTTTGCAGATGTCTACGTATCGTAGCAATAGAGTTCTAATGCTTCTTAAAACGCGATATCGCATCTCACTGCTATGTTTCATGTTAAGATATAATATTCATTATGGAGTGTTATGTATACCCCGTAGTCACTTCAAAAGAATGTAAATGCGACACTTCCTTGCTAAGAAATAGCGTTTCCAGATGACTACGTGTCGAAACAATAGAGTTCTAATGATTCTTAAAATGCCATATCGCATCTCACTCCTATGTTTCATGATAAGATATAATATTAATTGCGAAGTGTCATGTATACCTCGTATTCACTTCAAAAGAATGTAAATGCGACACTTCCATGCTAGGAAATAGCGTTTGCAGATGTCTACGTATCGTAGCAAGAGAGATCTAATGCTTCTTAAAACGCGATATCGTATCTCACACCTATGTTTCATGATAAGATATAATAATCATTGCGATGTGTCATGTATACCTCGCATTCACTTCAAAAGAATGTAAATGCGACACTTACATGCTAGGAAATAGCGTTTGCAGATGTCCACGTATCGTAGCAATAGAGTTCTAATGCTTCTTAAAACGAGATGTCATATTTCATTTCTATGTTTCGTGATAAGATATAATATACATGGTAGAGTGTTATGTATACCTCGTATTCACTTCAAATGAATGTAAATGCGCCACTTCCTTTCAAGGAAATAGCGTTCCCAGATGTCTACGTATCGAAGCAATAGAGTTCTAAAGTTTCTTAAGTAGCGATATCGCATCCCATTTCTATGTTTCATGATAAGATATAATATTCATTGCGAAGTGTCATGTATATCTCGTATTCACATCAGAAGAATGTAAATGCGACACTTCCATGCTAGGAAATAGCGTTTGCAGATGTCTACGTATCGTAGCAATAGAGTTCTAATGCTTCTTAATACGAGATGTCGCATCTCATTTCTATGTTTCGTAATAAGATATAATATTCATTGTGTAATGTTATGTATACCTCGTATTCACTTCAATGGAATGTAATTGCGACATTTCCTTGCTAGGAAATATTGTTTGCAGATGTCTACGTATATTAGCAATAGAGTACTAATGCTTCTTAAAACGAGATGTCGTATTTCATTTCTATGTTTCGTAATAAGATATAATATTCATTGTGTAATGTTATGTATACCTCGTATACACTTCAATGGAATGTAAGTGCGACATTTCCTTGCTAGGAAATATTGTTTGCAGATGTCTACATATCGTAGCAAAAGAGTTCTAATGCTTCCTAAAACGCGATATCGCATCTCACTTCTATGTTTCATGATAAGATATAATATTCATTGCGAAGTGTCATGTATACTTCGTATTCACTACAAAAGAATGTAAATGCGACACTTCCATGCTAGGAAATAGCGTTTGCGGATGTCTACGTATCGTAGCAATAGAGTTCTAATGCTTCTTAAAACGCGATATCGCATCTCACTTCTATGTTTCATGATAAGATAAAATATTCATTGCGAAGTGTTATGTACACATCGCATTCACTTCAAAAGAATGTAAATGCGACACATCCATGCTAGGAAATAGCGTTTGCAGATGTCTAGGTATCGTAGCAATAGAGTTCTAATGCTTCTTAAAATGCGATATCGCATCTCACTCCAATGTTTCATGATAACATATAATATTCATTGCGAAGTGTCATGTATACCTCGTATTCACATCAAAAGAATGTAAATGCGACACTTCCATGCTAGGAAATAGCGTTTGCAGATGTCTACGTATCGTAGCTGTAGAGTTTTAATGCTACTTAAAACTAGATGTCGCATTTCATTTCTATCTTTCGTGATAAGATACAATATTCATTGTGGAGAGTTATGTATACCTCGCATTCACTTCAAAAGAATGTAAATGCGACACTTCCTTCCTAGGAAATAACATTTGCAGATGTCTACGCATCGTAGCAATAGATTTCTAATGCTTCCTAAAACGCGATATCGCATCTCACTTCTATGTTTCATGATAAGATATAATATTCATTGCGAAGTGTCATGTATACCTCGTATTCACTTCAAAAGAACGTAAATAAGTCACTCCCATGCTAGGAAATAGCGTTTGCAGATGTCTACGTATCGTAGCAATAGAGTTCTAATGCTTCTTAGAAAGCGATATCGCATCTCACTTCTATGTTTCATGATAAGATATAATATTCATTGCGAAGTGTCATGTATACCTCGTATTCACTTCAAAAGAATGTAAATGCGACACCTCCATGCTAGGAAGTAGCGTTTGCAGATGTCTACGTATCGTAGCAGTAGAGTTCTAATGCTTCCTAAGACGCGATATCGCATCTCTCTTCTATGTTTCATGATAAGGTATAATATTCATTGCGAATTGTCATGTATACCTCGTATTCACTTCAAAAGAATGTAGATGCGACACTTCCATGCTAGGAAATAGCGTTTGCAGATGTCTACGTATCGTAGCAATAGAGTTCTAATACTTCTTATAACGCGATATCGCATCTCACTGCTATATTTCATGATAAGATATAATATTCATTATGGATTGCTATGTATACCTCGTACTCACTTCAAAAGAATGTAAATGCGACCCTTCCATGCTAGAAAATAGCCATTGCAGATGTCTACGTATCGTAGCAATAGAGTTCTAATGCTTCTTAGAACGCGATATCGCATCTCACTTCCATGTTTCATGATAAGATATAATATTCATTGCGAAGTGTCATGTATACCTCGTATTCACTTCAAAAGAATGTAAATGCGACACTTCCATGCTAGGAAGTGGCGTTTGCAGATGTCTACGTATCGTAGCAATAGGGTTCTAATGCTTCTTAAAATGCGATATAGCACCTCATACCTATGTTTCATGATAAGATATAATATTCATTGCGAAGTGTCATGTATACCTCGTACTCACTTCAAAAGAATGTAAATGCGACACTCACATGCTAGGAAATATTGTTTGCAGATTTCTACGTATCACAGCAATAGAGTACTAATGCTTCTTAAAACGAGATGTCGTATTTCATTTCTATGTTTCGTAATAGGATATAATATGCATTGTGTAATGTTATGTATACCTCGTATTCGCTTTAATGGAATGTAAGTGCGTCATTTCCATGCTAGGAAATAGCGTTTGCAGATTTATACGTATCGTTGCAATAGAGTTCTAATGCTACTTAAAACGAGATGTCGCATTTCATTTCTATGTTTCGTGATAAGATGTAATATTCATTGTGGAGTGTTATGTATACCTCGTGGTCACTTCAAAATAATGTTAATGCCAAACTTCCATGCTAGGAAATAACATTTGCAGATGTCTACGCATCGTAGCAATAGAGTTCTAGTGCTCCTTAAATCGCGATAACGCACCTCACTTCAATGTTTCGAGATAAGATATAATATTCATTGCGAAGTGTCATGTATACCTCGTATTCACCTCAAAAGGATGTGAATGCGACACTTCCTTGCTGGGAAATAGCGTTACCAGATGACTACGTGTCGAAACAATAGATTTCTAATGCTTCCTAAAACGCGATATCGCATCTCACTTCTATATTTCATGATAAGATATAGTATCCATTGCGAAGTGTCATGTATATCTCGTATTCACTTCAAAAGAATGTAAATGCGACACTTCCATGCTAGGGAATAGCGTTTCCATATGTCTACGTATCGTAACAATAGATTTCTAATGCTTCTTAGAACGCGATATCGCATCTCACTTCTATGTTTCATGATAAGATATAATATTCATTGCGAAGTGTCATGTATACCTCGCATTCACTTCAAAAGAACGTAAATAAGTCACTTCCATGCTAGGAAATAGCGTTTGCAGATGTCTACGTATCGTAGCAATAGAGTTCTAATGCTTCTTAGAACGCGATATCGCATCTCACTTCTATGTTTCATGATAAGATATAATATTCATTGCGAAGTGTCATGTATACCTCGTACTCACTTCAAAAGAATGTAAATGCGACACTTACATGCTAGGAAATAGCATTTGCAGATGTCTACGTATCGCAGCAATAGAGTTCTAATGCTTCTTAGAACGCGATATCGCATCTCACATCTATGTTTCATGATAAGATATAATATTCATTGCGAAGTGTCATGTATACTTCGTATTCACATGACACGAATGTAAATGCGACGCTTCCATGCTGGGAGATAGCGTTTGCAGATGTCTACGTGTCGTAACAATAGTGTTCTAATGCTTCTTAAAACGAGATGCCGCATCTCATTTCTATGTTTCATGATAAGATATAGTATTCAGTGCGAAGTGTTATGTATACTTCGTATTCACTTCAAAAGGATGTAAGTGCGACACTTCCTTGCTAGGAAATTGCGTTTCCAGACGACTACGTATGGAAATAATAGAGTTCTAATACATCTTAAAACGAGATGTCGCATCGCATTTCTATGTTTCATGCTAAGATATAATATTCATTGCGAAGTGTCATGTATACTTCGTATTCAAATCAAAAGGATGTAAGTGCGACACTTCCTTGCTAGGAAATTGCGTTTCCAGACGACTACGTATGGAAATAATAGAGTTCTAATACATCTTAAAACGAGATGTCGCATCGCATTCCTATGTTTCGTGATAAGATGTAATATTCATTGTGGAGTGTTATGTATACCTCGTATTCACTTCAAAATAATGTAAATGCGACACTTCCTTGCTAGGAAATAACATTTGCAGATGTCTACGCATCGTAGCAATAGAGTTCTAGTGCTCCTTAAATCGCGATATCGCTCCTCACTCCAATGTTTCGAGATAAGATATAATATTCATTGCGAAGTGTCATGTATACCTCGTATTCACTTCAAAAGAATGTAAATGCGACACGTACATGCTAGGAAATAGCGTTTGCTGATGTCTACGTATCGCAGCAATAGAATTCTAATGCATTATAAAACGAGATGTCGCATCTCTCTTCTATGTTTCATGATAAGTTATAATATTCATTGCGAATTGTCATGTATACTTCGTATTCACTTCAAAAGAATGTAGATGCGACACTTCCATGCTAGGAAATAACATTTGCAGATGTCTACGCATCGTAGCAATAGAGTTCTAGTGCTCCTTAAATCGCGATATCGCACCTCACTTCAATGTTTCGAGATAAGATATAATATTCATTGCGAAGTGTCATGTATACCTCGTATTCACTTCAAAAAAATGTAAATGCGACACTTACATGCTAGGAAATAGCGTTTGCAGATGTCTACGTATCGCAGCAATAGAATTCTAATGCATTATAAAACGAGATGTCGCATATCTCTTCTATGTTTCATGATAAGTTATAATATTCATTGCGAATTGTCATGTATACTTCGTATTCACTACAAAAGAATGTAGATGCGACACTTCCATGCTAGGAAATAGCGTTTGCAGATGTCTACGTATCGTAGCAATAGAGTTCTAATGCTTCTTAAAACGCGATATCGCATCTCACTCCTATGTTTCATGATAAGATATAATATTCATTGCGAAGTGTCATGTATACCTCGTATTCACTTCAAATGAATGTAAATGCGACACTTCCTTGCTAGGAAATAGGGTTTGCAGATGTCTACGTATCGTAGCAAGAGAGTTCTAAAGCTTCTTAGAACGCGATATCGCACCTCACTTCCATGTTTCATGATAAGATATAATATTCATTGCGAAGTGTCATGTATACCTCGTATTCACTTCAAAAGAATGTAAATGCGACACTTCCATGCTAGGAAGTGGCGTTTGCAGATGTCTACGTATCGTAGCAATAGGGTTCTAATGCTTCTTAAAATGCGATATAGCACCTCATACCTATGTTTCATGATAAGATATAATATTCATTGCAAAGTGTCATGTATACCTCGTACTCACTTCAAAAGAATGTAAATGCGACACTCACATGCTAGGAAATATTGTTTGCAGATGTCTACGTATCACAGCAATAGAGTACTAATGCTTCTTAAAACGAGATGTCGTATTTCATTTCTATGTTTCGTAATAGGATATAATATGCATTGTATAATGTTATGTATACCTCGTATTCGCTTTAATGGAATGTAAGTGCGTCATTTCCATGCTAGGAAATAGCGTTTGCAGATTTATACGTATCGTTGCAATAGAGTTCTAATGCTACTTAAAACGAGATGTCGCATTTCATATCTATGTTTCGTGATAAGATGTAATATTCATTGTGGAGTGTTATGTATACCTCGTATTCACTTCAAAATAATGTAAATGCGACACTTCCTTGCTAGGAAATAACATTTGCAGATGTCTACGCATCGTAGCAATAGAGTTCTAGTGCTCCTTAAATCGCGATATCGCATCTCACTTCTATGTTTCGAGATAAGATATAATATTCATTGCGAAGTGTCATGTATACCTCGTATTCACTTCAAAAGAATGTAAATGCGACACTTACATGCTAGGAAATAGCGTTTGCAGATGTCTACGTATCGTAGCAATAGAGTTCTAATGCTTCCTAAGACGCGATATCGCATCTCTCTTCTATGTTTCATGATAAGGTATAATATTCATTGCGAATTGTCATGTATACCTCGTATTCACTTCAAAAGAATGTAGATGCGACACTTCCATGCTAGGAAATAGCGTTTGCAGATGTCTACGTATCGTAGCAATAGAGTTCTAATACTTCTTATAACGCGATATCGCATCTCACTGCTATATTTCATGATAAGATATAATATTCATTATGGATTGCTATGTATACCTCGTACTCACTTCAAAAGAATGTAAATGCGACCCTTCCATGCTAGGAAATAGCCTTTGCAGATGTCTACGTATCGTAGCAATAGAGTTCTAATGCTTCTTAGAACGCGATATCGCATCTCACTTCCATGTTTTATGATAAGATATAATATTCTTTGCGAAGTGTCATGTATACCTCGTATTCACTTCAAAAGAATGTAAATGCGACACTTCCATGCTAGGAAGTGGCGTTTGCAGATGTCTACGTATCGTAGCAATAGGGTTCTAATGCTTCTTAAAATGCGATATAGCACCTCATACCTATGTTTCATGATAAGATATAATATTCATTGCGAAGTGTCATGTATACCTCGTACTCACTTCAAAAGAATGTAAATGCGACACTCACATGCTAGGAAATATTGTTTGCAGATGTCTACGTATCACAGCAATAGAGTACTAATGCTTCTTAAAACGAGATGTCGTATTTCATTTCTATGTTTCGTAATAGGATATAATATGCATTGTGTAATGTTACGTATACCTCGTATTCGCTTTAATGGAATGCAAGTGCGTCATTTCCATGCTAGGAAATAGCGATTGCAGATTTATACGTATCGTTGCAATAGATTTCTAATGCTACTTAAAACGAGATGTCGCATTTCATTTCTATGTTTCGTGACAAGATGTAATATTCATTGTGGAGTGTTATGTATACCTCGTATTCACTTCAAAATAATGTAAATGCGACACTTCCTTGCTAGGAAATAACATTTGCAGATGTCCACGCATCGTAGCAATAGAGTTCTAGTGCTCCTTAAATCGCGATATCGCATCTCACTTCAATGTTTCATGTTAAGATATAATATTCATTATGGAGTTTTATGTATACCTTGTAGTCACTTCAAAAGAATGTAAATGCGACACTTCCTTGCTAGGAAATAGCGTTTTCAGATGACTACGTGTCGAAACAATAGAGTTCTAATGATTCTTAAAATGCCATATCGCATCTCACTCCTACGTTTCATGATAAGATATAATATTCATTGCGAAGTGTCATGTATACCTCGTATTCACTTCAAAAGAATGTAAATGCGACACTTCCTTGCTAGGAAATAGCGTTTGCAGGTGTCTACGTATCGTAGCAATAGAGTCCTAACGCTTCCTAAAACGCGATATCGCATCTCATTCCTATGTTTCCTAATAAGACATAATATTCAATGCGAAGTGTCATGTATACTACGCATATACTTCAAATGAATGAAAATGCGACACTTCCATGCTAGGAAATAGGGTTTGCAGATGTCTACGTATCGTAGCAATAGAGTTCTAATGCTTCTTAAAATGAGAAGTCGCATTTCATTTCTATATTTCGTAATATGGTGTAATTTTCATTGTGGAATGTTATGTTTACCTCGTATTCACGTCAAAAGAATGTAAATGCGACACTTTCTTGCTAGGAAATAACATTTGCAGATGTCTACGCATCGTAGCAATAGAGATCTAGTGCTTCTTAAATCGCGATATCGCATCTCACATCTATGTTTCGAGATAAGATATAATATTCATTGCGGAATGTTATGTATACCTCGTATTCACTTCAAAAGAATGTAGATGCGACACTTCCATGCTAGGAAATAGCGTTTGCAGATGTCTACGTATCGTAGCAATAGAGTTCTAATACTTCTTAAAACGCGATATCGCATCTCACTGCTATGTTTCATGTTAAGATATAATATTCATTATGGAGTGTTATGTATACCTTGTAGTCACTTCAAAAGAATGTAAATGCGACACTTACATGCTAGGAAATAGCGTTTGCAGATGTCCACGTATCGTAGCAATAGAGTTCTAATGCTTCTTAAAATGAGATGTCACATTTCATTTCTATGTTTCGTGATAAGATATAATATACATGGTAGAGTGTTATGTATACCTCGTATTCACTTCAAATGATTGTAAATGCGCCACTTCCTTTCAAGGAAATAGCGTTCCCAGATGTCTACGTATCGAAGCAATAGAGTTCTAATGTTTCTTAAATAGCGATATCGCATCCCATTTCTATGTTTCATGATAAGATATAATATTCATTGCGAAGTGTCATGTATATCTCGTATTCACATCAGAAGAATGTAAATGCGACACTTCCATGCTAGGAAATAGCGTTTGCAGATGTCTCCGCATCGAGGCCATAGAGTTTTAAGCCTTCTTACAACGCGATATCGCATCTCTCTTCTATGATTCATGATAAGATATAATATTCATTGCGAAGTGTCATGCATACCTCGTATTCGCGACAAAAGAATGTAAATGCGACTATTGCTTGCTGGGAAATAGCGTTTGCAGATGTCTACGTATCGTAGGAAGAGTGTCCTAATGCTTCTTAAAACAAGATGTCACATTTCATTTCTATGTTTGGTGATAAGATATAATATTCATTGCGAAGTGTCATGTATACCTCGTATTCACTCCAAACGAATGTAAATGCGACACTTCCTTGCTAGGAAATAGCGTTTGCAGATGCTTGAGTATCGTAGCAATAGGGTTCTAATGCGTCTTAGATCGCGATATCGCATCTCATTTCTATGTTTCTTGATAAGTTATAGTATTCATTCTGAAGAGTCATGTATACCTCGAATTCACTTCAAAAGAATGAAAATGCGACACTTCCATGCTAGGAAATAGCGTTTGCAGATATCTCCGCATCGAGGCAATAGGGTTCTAATGCATCTCAAAACGCGATATCGCATCTCATTTCTATGCTTCGTGATAAGATATAATATTCATTGCGAAGTGTCATGTATACCTCGTATTCGCGTCAAAAGAATGTAAATGCGACTATTGCTTGCTAGGAAATAGCGTTTGCAGATGTCTACGTATCGTAGCAATAGAGTTCTAATGCTTCTTAGATCGCGATATCGCATCTCATCTATATGTTTCGTGATAAGATATAATATTCATTTCAAAGTGTCATGTATACCTCGTATTCACTTCAAAAGAATGTATGTGCGACACTTCCGTGCTAGGAAATAGCGTTTGCACATGTCTCCGCATCGAGGCCATGGAGTTCTATTACTTCTTAAATAGCGATATCGCATCTCTCGTCTATGTTCCATGATAAGATATAATATTCATTGCGATGTGTCATATATACCTCGTATTCTCTCCAAACGAATGTAAATGCGACACTCCCTTGCTAGGAAATAGCCTATTCAGATGTCTACGTATCGTAGCAAAAGGGTTCTAATGCTACTTAAATCGCGATATCGCATCTCATTTCTATGTTTCGTGGTAAGATATAATATTCATTGCGAAGTGTCATGTGCACCTCGCATTCACTTCAAAAGAAAGTAAATGCGACTATTGCTTGCTAGGAAATAGCGTTTGCAGATGTCTACGTATCGTAGCAATAGAGTTCTAATGCTTCTCAAAACGCGATATCGCATCCCTCTTCTTTGTTTCATGATAAGATATAATATTCATTGCGAAGTGCCATGTACACCTCGTATTCACCTCAAAAGAATGTAAATCCGACTACTGCTTGCTAGGAAATAGCGTTTGCAGATGTCTGATGTCAGATGACGTATCGTAGCAATAGAGTTCTAATGCTACTTAAATCGCGATATCGCATCTCATTTCTATGTTTCGTGATAAGTAGTATAATATTCATTCCGAAGTGTCATGTACACCTCGTATTCACTACAAAAGAATGAAAATGCGACACTTCCATGCTAGGAAATAGCGTCTGCAAATGTCTACGCGTCGAGGCTATAGAGTTCTAATGCTTCTTTAAACGCGATATCGCATCTCTCTTCTATGTTTCATGATAAGATATAATATTCATTACGAAGTATCATGTATACCTCGTATTCACTTCAAAAGAATGTAAATGCGACTGTTGCTTGCTAGGAAATAGCGTTTGCAGATGTCTACGTATCGTAGCAATAGAGTTCTAATGCTACTTAAATTGCGATATCGCATCTCATTTATATGTCTCGTGATAAGATATAATATTCATTGCAAAGTGTCATGTAAACCTCCTTATTCACTTCAAGAGAATGTAAATGCGACTATTCCTTGCTAGGAAATAGCGTTTGCAGATGCCTACGTATCGTAGCAATAGAGTTCTAATGCTTCTATAAACGGGATATCGCATCTCATTTCTATATTACATGATAAGATCTAACATTCATTGCGAAGTGTCGTGTATACATCGTATTCACTTCAAATGAATGTAAATGCGACACTTCCTTGCTAGGAAATGGCGTTTGCAGATGTCTTCGTATCGTAGCAACAGCGTCCTGACACTTCTTAAAACGGGATATCGCATTTCATTCCTATGTTTCACGACAAGATATAATATTCATTGCGAAGTGTAATGTGTTCCTCGTATTCACTTCAAATAATTGTAAATGCGACACTTCCTTACTAGCAAATAGCGACAGCAGATGTCTCCGTATCGAAGCAATAGAGTTCTAATGCTTCTTAAATCGCGATATCGTATCTCATTTCTATGTTTCATGATAAGATTTAATATTCATTGCGAAGTTTCACTTGTACCTCGTATTCACTTCAAAGGAATGTAAATGCCACAATTTCTTGCTATGAAATAGCGTTTTCAGGTGTCTACGTATGGAAGCAATACAGCTCTCATGGTTTTTAAAACGCGATATCGCATCCCATTCCTATGATTCATGATATGATATAATATTCACTGCGAAGTGTTACGTATACCTGGTCCACACTTCAAAAGAATGTAAATGACACACTTGCTTGCTAGAAAATAGCGTTTCCGGATCTCTACGTATCGAAGCAATAGAGTTGTAATGCTTCTTAATTCCCGTAATCGCATCGCAGTTCTATGTTTCATGATAAGATGTAATAATCATTGCGAAGTGTCATGTATACCTCGTATTCACTCCAAACGAATGTAAGTGCGACACTTCCTTGCTGGGAAATAGCGTATTCAGATGTCAAAGTATCGTAGCAATAGAGTTCTAATGCTACTTAAATCGCGATATCGCATCTCATTTCTATATTTCGTGATAAGATATAATGTTCATTGCGAAGTGTTATGTATACCTCGTATTCACTCCAAACAGATGTAAATGCGACACTTCCTTGCTAGGAAATAGCATTTGCAGATGTCTCCGCATTGAGGCCATAGAGTTCTAAGGCTTCTTAAAACGCGTTATCGCACCTCACTTCTATGTTTCATGATAAGATATAATATTCATTGCGAAGTGTCATGTATAACTCGTATTCACTTCAAAAGAATGTAAATGCGACTATTTCTTGCTAGGAAATAGCGTTTGCAGATGCCTACGTATCGTAGCAATAGAGTTGTAGTGCTTCTCAGAACGCGATATCGCATCTCATTTCTATGCTTCATGATAAGATATAATATTCATTGCGAAGTGTCATGTATGCCTCGATTTCACTTCACAAGAATGTAAATACGACACTTCCTTGCTAGGAAATATTGTTTGCAGATGTCTACATATCACAGCAATTGTGTAATGCTTCTTAAAAAGAAATGTCATATTTCATTTCTGTGTTTCGTAATAAGATATAATATTCATTGTGTAATGTTATGTATACCTCGTATTCACTTCAAAAGAATGTAAATGCGACATTTCCTTGCTAGGAAATAGCGTCTCCAGATATCTACGTATCGTAGCAATAGAGTGCTAATGCTTCTTAAAGCGCGATGTCGCGTCCCATTTCAATGTTTTTTGATAAGATAAAATATCCATTGCGATGTGTCATGTATACCTCGTATTCACTTCAAAAGAATGTAAATGTGACACTTCCATGCTAGGAAATAGCGTTTGCTGATGTCTCCGCATCGATGCCACAGAGTTCTAATGCTTCTTAAAACGCGATATCGCATCTCTCTTCTATGTTTCATGATAAGATATAATATTCATTGCGAAGTGTCATGTATACCTCGCATTCACTACAAAAGAATGAAAATGCGACACTTCCATGCTAGGAAATAGCGTTTGCAGATGTCTACGTATCGCAGCAATAGAGTTCTAATGCTACTTAAATCGCTGTATCGCATCTCATTTATATGTTTCGTGATAAGATATAATATTCATTGCTAAGTGTCATGTATACCTCGTATTCACGTCATCAGAATGTAAGTGCGACACTTCCATGCTAGGAAATAGCGTTTGCAGATGCCTACGTATCGTAGCAATAGAGTTGTAGTGCTTCTCAAAACGCGATATCGCATCCCATTTCTATGCTTCATGATAAGATATAATATTCATTGCGAAGTGTCATGTATACCTCGTATTCACTCCAAACGAATGTAAATGCGACATTTCCTTGCTAGGAAATAGCGTTTGCACATGTCTACGTATCGTAGCAATAGAGTTCTAATGCTACTTAAATCGCGGTATCGCATTTCAGTTATATGTTTCGTGATAAGATAGAATATTCATTGCGAAGTGTCATGTATACCTCGTATTCACTTCAAAAGAATGTTAATGCGACGTTCCCATCTTTGGGAATATCGTTTGCAGATGTCTACTTATCGCAGCGAAAGGGTCCTAATGCTTCTTAAAATGAGATGTCGCATTTCATTTCTATGTTTCGTGATAAGGTATAATATTCATTGCGAAGTGTCATGTATACCTAGTATTCACTTCAAAAGAATGTAAATGCGACGATTCCATCCTAGGAAATAGCGTTTGCAGATGTCTACGTATCGTAGCAAAAGAGTCCTAATGCTTCCTAAATCGAGATGTAACATTTCATTTTTATGTTTGGTGATAAGATATAATATTCATTGCGAAGTGTCATGTATACCTCGTATTCGCTTCAAACGAATGTAAATGCGACTATTCCTTGCTAAGGAATAGCGTTTGCAGATGCCTACGGATCGTAGCAATAGAGCTCTAAAGCTTCTTAGATCGCGATATCGCATCTCATTTCTATGTTTCGTGATAAGTAGTATAATATTCATTCCGAAGTGTCATGTATACCTCGAATTCACTTCAAAAGAATGTAAATGCGAATCTTCCTTGCTAGGAAGTAGCGTTTGCAGATGTCTATGTATCGTAGCAATAGAGCTCGAATGCATCTCAAAACGCGATATCGCATCTCATTTCTATGCTTCGTGATAAGATATAATATTCATTGCGAAGTGTCATGTATACCTCGTATTCACTTCAAAAGAATGTAAGTGCGACACTGCCATGCTAGGAAATAGCGTTTGCAGATGTCTCCCCGTCGAGGCCATAGAGTTTTAATGCTTCTTACAACGCGATATCGCATAGCTCTTCTATGTTTCATTATAAGATATAATATTCATTGCGAAGTGTCATCTATACCTCGTATTCACTCCAAACGAATGTAAATGCGACATTTCCTTGCTAGGAAATAGCGTATTCAGATGTCTACGTATCGTAGCAATAGATTTCTAATGCTACTTAGATCGCGATATCGCATCTCATTTATATGTTTCGTGATAAGATATAATATTCATTACGAAGTGTCATGTGTACCTCATATTCACTTCAAAAGAATGTAAATGCGACTGTTGCTCGCTAGGAAATAGCGTTTGCAGATGTCTACGTGTCGAGCCATTAGAGTTCTAATGCTTCTTAAAACGCGATATCGCATCTCACTTCTATCTTTCATGATAAGATATAATATTCATTGCGAAGTGTCATGTAAACCCAGTATTCACTTCAAAAGAATGTAAATGCGACTATTGCTTGCTAGGAAATAGCGTTTGCAGATGTCTACGTATCGTAGCAGTAGAGTTCTAATGCTACACAAATCGCGATGTCGCATCTCATTTATATGTTTCGTGATAAGACATAATATTCATTGCGAAGTGTCATGTATACCTCGTATTCGCTTCAAAAGAATGTAAATGCGACGTGTCCATCCTAGGAAATAGCGTTTGCAGATATCTCCACATCGAGGCAATAGGGTTCTAGTGCTTCTTAAGACGCGATATCGCAACTCACTTATATGTTACATGATAAGATATAATGTTCATTGTGAAGTGTCATGTATACCTTGTATTCACTTCATAAGAATGTAAATGCGAATCTTCCTTGCTAGGAAATAGCGTTTGCAGATGTCTACGTATCGTAGCAATGGAGTTCTAATGCCTCTCAAAACGCGATATCGCATCTCTTATCTACGTTTCGTGATAAGATATAATATTCATAGCGAAGTGTCATGTACACCTCGTATTCACTTCAAAAGAATGTAAATGCGACACTTCCATGCTAGGAAATAGGGTCTGCAGATGTCTACGCGTCGAGGAAATAAGTTTCTAATGCTTCTTAAAACGCGATATCGCATCTCACTTCTATGATTCATGATAAGATATAATATTCATTGCGAAGTGTCATGTATGCCTCGTATTCACTTCAAGGGAATGTAAATGCCACTATTCCTTGCTAGGAAATAGCGTATTCAGATGTCTACGTATCGCAGCAATAGAGTTCTAATGCTACTTAAATCGCGATATCGCAACTCATTTCTACGTTTCGTGATAAGATATAATATTCATTACGAAGTGTCATGTACACCTCGTATTCACTTCAAAAGAATGTAAATGCGACACTTCGATGCTAGGAAATAGCGTCTGCAGATGTCTCCGCATCGAGGCCATGGAGTTCTAATGCTTCTTAGAACGCGATATCGCATCTCTCTTCTATGTTTCATGAAAAGATATAATATCCATTGCGAAGTGTAATGTATACCTCGTATTCTCTCCAAACAAATGTAAATGCGACACTTCCTTGCTGGGAAATGGCGTTTTCAGATGTCTACGTGTCGGAGCAATGAAGTTCTAATGCTTCTCAAAACGCAATATCACATATCATTACTATGCTTCATGATAAGATATAATATTCATGGAGAAGTGTCATGTATACCTCGTATTCACTTCAAAAGAATGTAAATGCGAATCTTCCTTGCTAGGATATAGCGCTTGCAGATGTCTACGTTTCGTAGCAACAGTGTTCTAATGCTTCTCAAAACGCGATAACGCATCTTATTTCTATGCTTCATGATAAGATATAATATTCATTGCGAATGGTCATGTATACCTTGTATTCACTTCAAAAGAATGTAAATGCGACTATTGCTTGCTAGGAAATAGCGGTTGCAGATGTCTACGTATCGTAGCAATAGCGTTCTAATGCTACTTCAATCGCGATATGACACCTCATTTATATGTTTCGTGATAAGATATAATATTCATTGCGAAGTGTCGTGGATACATCGTATTCACTTCAAAAGAATGTAAGTGCGACACTTCCATGCTAGGAAATAGCGTTTGCAGATGTCTCCGCATCGAGGCCATAGAGTTCTAATGCTTCTTAGAACGCGATATCGCATCTCTCTTCTATGTTTAATGATAAGATATAATATTCATTGCGAAGTGTCATGTATACCTCGCATTCACTACAAAAGAATGAAAATGCGACTATTCCTTGCTAGGGCATAGCGTTTGCAGATGCCTACGTATCGTAGCAATAGGGTTCTAATGCTTCCTAGATCGCGATATCGCATTTCATTTCTGTGCTTCGTGATAAGATATAATATTCAATGCGAAGTGTCATGTATACCTCGTACTCACTTCAAAAGAATGTAAATGCGACACTTCCTTTCTAGGAAATAGCGTTTGCAGATGTCTACGTATCGTGGCAATAGAGATTTAATGCATCTTAAAACGAGATGTCGCATCTCGTTTCTCTGTTTCATGATAAGATATAACATTCATTGCGAAGTGTCATGTAGACATCGTATTCACTTCAAATAAATGTAAATGCGACACTTCCTTGCTAGGAAATAGCGTTTGCATATGTCTTCGTATCGTAGCAATAGACATCTTGTGCTTCTTAAAACGCGATATCGCATCTCACTCCTATCTTTCATGATAAGGTATAATATTCATTGCGAAGTGTCATGTATACCTGGTACCCACTTCAAAAGAATGTAAACGCGACACTTCCTTGCTAGGAAATAGCGTTGCACATGTCTACGTATCGTTGCAATAGAGTTCTAATGCTTCTATAAACGGGATATCGCATCTCATTTCTATGTTTCATGATAAGATCTAACATTCATTGCGAAGTGTCGTGTATACATCATATTCACTTCAAATGAATGTAAATGCGACACTTCCTTGCTAGGAAATAGCGTTTGCAGATGTCTTCGTATCGTAGCAACAGCGTACTGACACTTCTTAAAACGGGATATCGCATCTCATTGCTATGTTTCATGACAAGATATAATATTCCTTGCGAAGTGTAATGTGTTCCTCGTATTCACTTCAAATAATTGTAAATGCGACACTTCCTTACTAGGAAATAGCGACTGCAGATGTCTCCGTATCGAAGCAATAGAGATCTAATGCTTCTTAAATCGCGATATCGCATCTCATTTCTATGTTTCATGATAAGATTTAATATTCATTGCGAAGTTTCACTTGTACCTCGTATTCACTTCAAAGGAATGTAAATGCCACACTTTCTTGCTAGGAAATAGCGTTTTCATGTGTCTACGTATGAAAGCAATACAGCTCTAATGGTTCTTAAAACGCGATATCGCATCCCATTCCTATGATTCATGATATGATATAATATTCACTGCGAAGTGTTACGTATACCTGGTCCACACTTCAAAAGAATGTGAATGACACACTTGCTTGCTAGAGAATAGCGTTTCCGGATCTCTACGTATCGAAGCAATAGAGTTGTAATGCTTCTTAATTCCCGTAATCGCATCGCAGTTCTATGTTTCATGATAAGATATAATATTCATTGCGAAGTGTCATGTACACCTCGTATTCACTACAAAAGGATGTAAATGCGACACTTCCTTGCTAGGAAATAGCGTTTGCAGATGTCTTCGTATCGTAGCAACAGCGTACTGACACTTCTTAAAACGGGATATCGCATCTCATTGCTATGTTTCATGACAAGATATAATATTCCTTGCGAAGTGTAATGTGTTCCTCGTATTCACTTCAAATAATTGTAAATGCGACACTTCCTTACTAGGAAATAGCGACTGCAGATGTCTCCGTATCGAAGCAATAGAGATATAATGCTTCTTAAAACGCGATATCGCATCTCATTTCTATATTTCATGAAAAGATATAATATCCATTCCGAAGTGTCATGTATACCTCGTCTCACTTCAAATGAATGTAAATGCGACACTTCCTTTCTAGGAAATAGCGTTTGCAGATATCTTCGTATCGTAGCAAAAGCGTTCCGACACTTCATAAAACGCGATATCACATCCCATTTCTATGTTTCATGATAATATATAATATTCATTGCGAAGTGTCATGAATGCCTCGTATTCACTTCAAAAGAATGTAAATGCGACACTTCCTTGCTACGATATAGCCTTTGCAGATGTCTACGTATCGTGGCAATAGAGATATAATGCATCTTAAAACGAGATGTCGCATCTCGTTTCTCTGTTTCATGATAAGCTATAATATTCATTGCGAAGTGTCTTGTATACCTCGTACTCACTTCAAGAGAATGTAAATGCGACACTTCCTTGCTAGGAAATAGCGTTTGTAGATGTCTACGTATCGTTGCAATAAGGTTCTAATGCTTCTAAAAACGGGAAATCGCATCTCATTTCAATGTTTCATGATGAGATATAACATACATTGCGAAGTGTTATGTATACATCGTATTCACTTCAAATGAATGTAAATGCGACACTTCCTTACTAGGAAATAGCGAATGCAGATGTCTCCGTATCGAAGCAACAGAGATCTAATGCCTCTTAAATCGTGATATCGCATCTCATTCCTATGTTTCGTGATAAGGTATAATATTCAGTGCGAAGTGTCATGTTTGCCTCTTATTCACTTCAAGAGAATGTAAATGCGACACTTCCTTGCTAGGAAATAGCGTTTCCAGATATCTACGTACCGTAGCAATAGATTTCTTATATTTCTTAAAACGGGATATCGCATCTCATTTCTATGCTTCATGACAAGATATAATATTCATTGCGAAGTGTGATGTTTTACTCGTATTCACTTCAAAAGAATGTAAATGCGACACTTCCTTCCTAGGAAATAGCGTTTGGAGATGTCTACGTATCGTAGCAATAAGTTCTAATGCTTCATAAAACGCGATATCGCATCTCATTTCTATGTTTCATGATAAGACATAATATCCATTGCCAAATGTTATGTATACCTCGTATTGGCTTCAAAAGAATGTAAATGCGACACTTACTTGCTAGGAAATAGCGTTTCCAGATGTCGAAGTATCGAAACAATAGAGTTCCAATGCTTCTTAAAACGTGATGTCGCACCTCATTTCCCTGTTTCATGATAAGATATAGTATTCATTGCGAAGTGTCATGTATACCTCGTATTCACTTCATAAGAATGTAAATGCGACAATTCCTTGCTAGGATATAGCGTTTGCAGATGTCTACGTATCGTGGCAATAGAGATATAATGCATCTTAAAACGAGATGTCGCATCTCGTTTCTCTGTTCCATGATAAGATATAATATTCATTGCGAAGTGTCATGTATACCTCGTACTCACTTCAAAAGAATGTAAATGCGACACTTCCTTGCTAGGAAATAGCGTTTGTAGATGTCTACGTATCGTTGCAATAGGGTTCTAATGCTTCTAAAAACGGGAAATCGCATCTCATTTCTATGATTCATGATAAGATATAACATTCATTGCGAAGTGTCATGTAGACATCGTATTCACTTCAAATAAATGTAAATGCGACACTTCCTTCCTAGGAAATAGCATTTGCAGATGTCTACGTATCGTAGCAATAGAGTTCTAGTGCTCCTTAAAACGCGATATCGCATCTCACTCCCATGTTTCATGATAAGATATAATATTCATTGCGAAGTGTCATGAATGCCTCGTATTCGCTTCAAAAGAATGTAAACGCGACACTTCCTTGCTAGGAAATAGCGTTTGCAGATGCCTACGTATCGTAGCAATAGAGTTCTTATGCTGCTTAAATTGCGATGTCGCAACTCATTTCTCTGTTTCATGATAAGATATAATGTTGAATGCGAAGTGTCATGTATACCTCGTATTCACATCAAAAGAATGTAAATGCGACACTTACTTGCTAGGAAATAGCGTTTCCAGATGTCTAAGTATCGAAACAATAGAGCTCCAATGCTTCTTAGAACGTGATGTCGCACCTCATTTCCCTGTTTCATGATAAGATATAGTATTCATTG
This sequence comes from Xylocopa sonorina, assembly GCF_050948175.1. Classification (NCBI taxonomy): domain Eukaryota; kingdom Metazoa; phylum Arthropoda; class Insecta; order Hymenoptera; family Apidae; genus Xylocopa; species Xylocopa sonorina. Next base: position 599,061 of record NW_027490292.1, read on the forward strand.
CGAAGTGTCATGTATACCTCGTATTCACTTCATAAGAATGTAAATCCGACTATTCCTTGCTATGAAATAGCGTTTGCAGATGTCTACGTATCGTAGCAATAGAGTTCTTATGCTGCTTAAATCCCGATATCGCAACTCATTTCTATGTTTCGTGATAAGTTATAATATTCATTGCGAAATGTCACGTATACCTCGTATTCACTTCAAAAGAAAGTAAATGCGGCACAACCATGCTAGGAAATAGCGTTTGCATATGTCTACGTATCGTAGCAACAGAGTTCTAACGCTTCATAAAACTCGATATCGCAACTCATTTCTATGTTTCATGACAAGATATAAGATTCATTGCGAAGAGTCATGTATATCTCGTATTCACCACAAAAGAATGTAAATGCGACACTTCCTCTCTAGGAAATTACGTTTCCAGATGTCTACTTATCGAAGCAATAGAGTTCTAATGCTTCTTAAAATGCGATACGCATCTCATTTCTATGTTTCATGATAAGATATAATCTTCATTGCGAAGTGTCATGTATACCTCGTCTACACTTCAAAAGAATGGGGGGGGGGGGGGGGGGAGGTTCTACCATCGTGTATTTCACGCTCCTCGCAAATACAGCTATCGCGATGGTCCGTGTCGCGCTTCTCGCATGGGTGGTGATCTGCGGGCTAGTCTAACCGAAGCAGGGGGGGGGGGGGTGAGCGAGCCTTGTGACTTCACCACGTCACAGTACGTACAAATTTGCGATTAAGTAGCTATGTGTTCAAATTCAATTCCGAATAATGCACTAAAAAGCATCCCAGATAACAAACGGCTAGATGGTAGCGACACCATGCCGGCACTATATTGCCACTTCCGAGGAGTGTCAGCTGATTCGTAGTCATCTGTGACCGGATTCGTTGACTAAAATGTCAGAACGTGTTACCAGCACGTTTTAGACAAGCGAATCGCGCAGAACCTGCACCATGGTGACACGCGTATCATCGCTCCATTCATGAATCTCCTCAGGAATGACGCAGGATCACATTTGGCAATGGGGAACCTGTGCTTTCATACAAATTAGAACCGTTAGATGTCAGTAGATGTTCAGCATATGAGTATTGATAGACATTTTGATGGTCGTTTTCCTATATTTATAGTTATTGAGCGAGTCGTATGTATTTCATTCAATCCATCATAGACTAAAAATATTATTTATAAAAAAAATATTACTTATAAAATAAAAATTCATGCTGTTGCGTCCCTAACTTCGCCTTGTGTAGTTTTTGAAATAACATGCTGTCATTGTATTTAATGTAACCCCCAATTGCATGAATTTGTAACAATAAATTGAAGAAAATATATATAAAATAAGTGTATATATTTTTATGACAAAGTAATTATCGACTTTATGGAAAAAATCGCCCTATCGAGCTAGTTTATAGAAAATAATAAAATCGAGTTCTTATATCTTTGTTTTGTGCCGGTGTATCTATATTGGAATCAAAATAAATAAATTGCACAGTTTAGTCATTTTTCATGTTTGCTTATTATTTTTATGGAAACAGCTTCCCCATTAGTAAATGTCAGCCTACGCCACAACCACGCGTGTAGCTATGGTGAGCTGATAGTGTCATTGTCACGGCCGTGTAGCCCGTGTGCTATATCTCGGTGCTTTAATAGTGCCGTGATACGAATGCCGCCCCAGTACTAACAGTATGCCATTTCGAAAGCTGAGTAGGAGCACTTTGTTAGCACAGTTCTGTCACGGAATTCGTTCCATCCGTTGTCATTGGCGTGCCAATCGCTGGCTGTTTGGGATATTGTAGTGCATGAGGCAGACTCGTTCCTTATCATCGTCAAGGAGATGGATTTTCACTCCTCCCTTTTTGAATTTTTTAAATTATTGTTTGGAATTTTTGCCGTTTCTGTATCTCTATGACCGCATTGTGGATTCAACTTATGTACGATCTTTTTGGTCTTCATCTTTTGTTACATGTAAAATTATATATGTGATGCACGTTTGTTATGTAATGCTCCGATTTGTAAGCCTCAGATACTTTTATTCTTTGGTAAAGCAACTTATTCGATTAATATATATTTATTAGACATAGATATAAACAGTTAGAAAAATGTTATTAAAACGCTATTAAATATGTTGTTGCAATTATATATTTAAGGTCTGAAGATGTAGATGCAATTAATGTCCGATATTTTACGTGATCCAATCGACGTATCAAGTGAGGCTATGAAATATAAAAATCTTTTACTATTCTTCGACCACTTTACATGTTACATGAATGATAAGTTCTGCAAGACAAGAAGCCTGAATTAGTGAGATATCTAGGAACATAAGTAATTTGTAAGTAACACATCTTTTCTCTTTGAAATATTTGCCTTTGCATAGAATAGAACGTATAGATATAATTGCCTGTTTTGTATCCATTTCGGTCCAATTCTATTATAGCCTTTGAGCAGAAGTAATATTGATGATACTTGATTTTTGCAATAGTTCTTTAATTAACAGATTTTATTAACCTAGAATCATCATTTGACGGATGTATCAATCTACTTTGTAGCTCCATCAGTTTCTTTTTCTGCTCGCTACTTTCCATTTTCAGTTCCGTATACTTATCCTTTATCACCATCATATATGTTGCGTAAAATTACAATAACCTTTTGTCCTCAAATTTTGCGGATATTTCAATTAAATTTCCTTTGATTAAATAAACGGAAATTAAAAAACAGTGGCACGTACCATTTCTTGGAAACGTTGTATCGTAATTTGCATCTGACTGTTTTGAAAGGCACGCACTTTACTTAACGTTTGCAATGATTCGGTTGGCGAAGTAAAGTAATATTCTACTTTCGAAATTATTGGCTCTTGTAATTCTAAGGCAAATATCTGTCGACATCGTGAACATTGTTTTTTGGCAAAATTCCAGAAAAACAAATATACTATAAGTAAAATAATAAACATCATAATATTAAATTTAACTCTGTTCATCGTTGCCTTGTTGGACACATCCATAACAATATACAGGGTGGGGCAGTAGTAATTAGCACCTCAGATATCCACGAAACTATAAGTTTCATAGAAGTTTTTGCTAATATAAAATTGCATAGTACAAAGGGGCCATCCGTTGATGAAAATAGTTTTTTAAAATGAATTGGTATGTCCATTCTTCCGTACTACGATAGAGCATTTTAAAGCAAGTTTAACGATCTGTAACATGAAGGCATTGAAGGTTACAAAAAGTAAAGAAAGGCGATAATACTCACGGTTTTGATAGTAAATGAAACATACGTATTGTAAACAGTGGTGGAAGGAGTAATACTTACCGTTTACTTCACTGTGAATAAATACTTTTCGAAGGGCATTTCAATAGTTTGCAGCATAAGTTAAACATGATAAGATTAGTATTGAAAAATCGGTTCGAATACGTTTGGTTAGGCTGTTCTTTGTGCCGTTCAATTAATAAGTACTGAGCTGCGGATTCCTGAGGACAGCTCACAAAATTGTTGACCTATGGAAGATTATCATTGTGAATTTGAATCAAAAGGTAATTAAATTCCATTAGATTGTAAACAGATCTCAATGTTTCATTTTAGATAGTAAGATTAAATACTCTTTACAAAACTACAAGAATGGATACATACCTTTCTGTTATTATTACTTCATAAAGAATTATAATTGCAATTATATAGTTCATTACGATAAAAAATATTTCTCAGAAAATTCTAAATATTAAATAAAACAATCAAGTAAAACATTTTCAATAATTACGAATATGAAAAATACTTGAACATTCCAATAGAAAGATGTCTAAACAGGAGCTAGAAAAGTCAAACATTCAATTTCAATTCCAGAATTCATCTATAAGAGGTAAAATGTTTCGAAAGCTTTAATTACAGTCTTTAATGCAAGCAGTTGGGCAGTATTTCAATTTTTAAGAAAATTGATGAAAGTCAACCATTTTGAAGTGGTCAGAATCTTTGTCGTTTGAGCAATAAGTGAATAAGAAATAACTGCATAAATTCCAGGCTTAAAAACTTATGGATTAAATCCTATGCAGACTCGTTTATGAGCGAGTTACTAAATAATAATCCACACTAAGTAATCATTTTAAAACTTAAACGATTACATCTCGCGAACTTTCAAAGATATCAGAAGCGTGAAAAGTATGTGGTTTATCAAAAACTCTTCTAAAAGAACGGACGAAGCCAATAGAAATCTTTGTTGAAGTAAGCAAGTTATAAAGTTCTAAGCAACGCGATGGCCCTTATCTGCCTATGTTTCATAGCAAGTAAGTTCTGAATTTCTATGAAATCCGATGGAATTTCTCACTACTAACGTTTCAAAGTAAGTTCTCGAATTCTCAGTTCTACGTTTAAAACTATGTGTGTTCAATATATCTATGTAAAGTGATGGTTCCTATTAGTTGTGACGGAAACCTATATATAGTAAGTCAGGGAAGCTAGAAGGGGTTAATTATCTAAATGCTTTAAGGTGTAAAACGTACTTTAATCTAAAGCGATCTATCGTTCCACGGTATCCGCTCACGTACAACTTTTCTTGGGCGCCAGCTGCTCAGAAAGTAGCAAAGGGATAGACTACACGACCCCGGGAACCCTGGGGCGGAACAACCCTTGAAACTTCGAAATCCTCCTCCTCTCGACAACGCCTAGCCAAGTACACACACTCAGGTCGCGAGATACTGAAGTCACGGCATGTTTATTTATGGTCTCGACGTGGGTTTAACTAAGAAGGGCTACGGGAAACTACGCAACACGCCGCAAATTACCGGGTATCATAACTCGCTTCACGATATAAGATACAATATACAATATGCGACACAAGAAATGGGACGCTTAAGCGAATAAGGTCTCACGATCTCTTCTTCAGGTTCCTTGAATTCGCTGGTGGTCCTCGGGTCTCCTGCATCCTCCTCAGGGCTCCTTGGTGGAGTGGGCTGTAGGCTTCGGTATTGTTCGAGTCCATCGATCAGTGGATTTCGGCGATTTACTCTTCTCGCCCTCTTGGGTGTCCCTGAGGGGAACCTCCTGATCATTAAAATTGCGTAGCGCCTCGCGCGCCGCGCTCCCATGGCCCACCTGCAGGGCCGCTGGACTTTTGACTCCTCTTTAGGGGGTTAAGGATGGTTGAGGACCTTCTCACATCCCAGAGCATTATAAAGCACAAAAGCAGATAAGCATAATGCGATGCATAGAGCTTTACAACCTTCTAACTTACTTTGAACTGTTTATATGAAATGCAATATTGAGGTGCATGAAGCATGACAAATTAAATGCTTCGGCACCTGGACATCTAGAAACGCTATCCCCGGGCAGGAAAGTATAGGCTTCACACTCAATTCATATGCAGAAGCAGATAAACATAACGCGATGCTATGAATATTACATCTTATCATGAAATATAGAAGTAAAATGCGCAGCCGCGTTTTACGAAGCATTAGAACTGTATTGCTTCTATACCTTCAGATATGGAAACGATATTCCGTAGCAAGGAAGTGATCCATTTACATTCATTTGAAGTGTAGAGGAGATATACATAACGTGTTGCATTGAAATTACATCTAATCATGTGACTTAGAATTGATATGCGATATCGCGTTTTATAAAGAGTTAGAAATCTATTGCTTCGATGCGTAGACATCTGGAAACGCTATTTCCTAGCAAGGAAGTGTGGTATTTGCAATATTTGGAAGTGTAGTCGAGGTATACATAATACTTCGCAATGAATATTATAACTTATCTTGAAACCCAGAAATGAGATGCGATATCGCGTTTTAAGAAGCATTGGAGCTCTATTGCTTCGATAAGCAGACATCTGGAAACGCATTTGCTATGAAACATGTGTGGCATTTACATTCTTTTGAAGTGAATACGAGGTGTACATGACACTTCGCAATGTATATTATATCTTATAATGAAACATAGAACTGAGATGCGATATCGCGTTTTAAGAAGCATTAGAACTCCATTGCTTCGATACGTCGTCTCCAGGAAACGCATTTCCCAGCAAGGAAGTTTGGCATTCACATTCCTTTGAAGTGTAGACGATGTATGCATAACACTTCGCAATGAATATTATATCATATCATGAAACGTAGAAATGAGGTGCGATATCGCGTTTTAAGAAGCATTAGAACTCAATTGCTTCTACATGTAGACATCTGGAAACGATATTTCCTAGCAAGGACATGTGATATTTACATTCTTCTGAAGTGTAGATTAGGTATACATAACACTTCGCTATAAATAGAGTATCATATCATGAAACATAGAAATGAGATGCAATATCGCGTTTTAAGAAGCATTACAGCTCTATTGCTTCGATTCGTAGACATCTGAAAACACTATTTCCTAGCAAGGACATATGACATTTAGATTCTTCTGAAGTGTAGACGAGGTATACATAACGCTTCGTGATGAATATTATATCACATCATGAAACATAGAAATGAGGTGCGTTATCGCGTTTTAAGAAGCAATAGATCTCTATTGCTTCGATTCGTAGATATTTGGAAAACCATTTCCTAGCTAGGATGTGTGACATTTACATTCTTTTGACGTGTAGACGAGGTATACATAACACTTTGCAATGAATATTACACCTTATCACGAAACATTGAAATGAGATTCGATATCGCGTTTTAAGAAGCATTAGATCCGAATTGCTTCGATACGTAGACATCTGGAAACGCATTTCCTAGCAAGGAAGTGTAACATTTACTTTCTCTTGAAGTGTAGATGAGGTATACGTAACACTTCGCAATGAATATTATATCCTATCATGAAACATAGAAATGAGATGCGATATCGCGTTTTAAGAAGCATAAGAACTCTATTGCTTCGATACGTAGACATCTGGAAACGCATTTCCTAGCAAGGAAGTGTGGCATTTACATTCTTTTGAAGTGCAGACGTGGTATACATTACACTTTGCCATGACTATTATATCTTATCATGAAACATAGAATTGAGATGCGATATCGCGATTTAAGTAGCATTAGAAATCTATTGCTACGATAAGTAGACATCTGAATACGCTATTTCCTAGCAAGGAAGTGTCGCATTTACAATCGTTTGGAGTGAATACGAGGTATACATGACACTTCGCAATGAATATTATATCTTATCATGAAGCATAGAAATGTGAGGCGATAACGCGTTTTGAGAAGCACTACAACTCTATTGCTATGATACGTAGGCATCTGCAAACTCTATTTCCTAGCAAGGAATAGTCGCATTTACATTCTTTTGAAGTGAATATGGGGCATACATGACACGTCGCAATGAATATTATATCTTATCACGAAACATATAAATGAGATGCGACATCGCGATTTAAGTAGCATTAGACCTCTACTGCTACGATACGTAGACATCTGCAAACGCTATTTCCTAGCAAGGAATAGTCGCATTTACATTCGTTTGGAGTGAATACGAGGTATACATGACACTTCGCAATGAATATTATGTCTTATCATGAAGCATAGAAATGAGATGCGATATCGCGTTTTGAGGAGCACTACAACTCTATTGCTACGATACGTAGGCATCTGCAAACGCTATTTCCTAGCAAGGAATAGTCGCATTTACACTCTTCTGAAGTGAATACGAGGAGTACATGACACATCGCAATGAATATTATATCTTATCACGAAACATAGAAATGAGATGCGATATCGCGATTTAAGTTGCATTAGAATTCTATTGCTACGATACCTAGACATCTGAATAAGCAACTTCCTAGGAAGGAAGTGTCGCATTTACATTCGTTTGGAGAGAATACGAGGTATACATGACACTTCGCAATGAATATTATATCTTATCACGAATCATAGAAATGAAATGCGACATCTCGTTTTAAGAAGCATTAGGACTCTTTTGCTATCGATACGTAGACATCTGCAAAGGCTATCTCCTATGATGGAAACGTCGCATTTACATTCTTTTGAAGGGAATACGAGGTATACATGACACTTCGCAATGAGTGTTATATCTTATCACGAAACATATAAATGAGATGCGATATCGCAATTTAAGTAGCATTAGAATTCTATTGCTACGATATGTAGGCACCTGTAAACGCTATTTCCTAGAAAGCAATAGACGCATTTACATTTTTTTGAAGTGAATACGTGGTATACATGACACTTCGCAATGAATATTATATCATATCACGAAATATAGAAATGAGATGCGATATCGCGATTTAAGTAGCATTAGGACCCTTTTGCTACGATAAGTAGACATCTGCAAACGATATTCCCAAGGAAGGAAACGTCGCATTTACATTCTTATGAAGTGAATACGAGGTATACATGACACTTCGCAATGAGTATTATATCTTATCACGAAATATAGAAAAGAGATGCGATATCGCGATTTAAGTAGCATTAGAAACCTATTGCTACGATACGTAGACATCTGAATACGCTATTTCCTAGCACGGAAACGTCGCACTTACATTCGTTTGGAGTGAATACGAGGTATACATGACACTTCGCAATGGATATTATATCTTATCACGAAACAGAGAAATGAAATGCGACATTTCGTTTTAAGAAGCATTAGGACACTTCTGCTACGATACGTAGACATCTGCGAAGGCTATATCTTAGGATGGAAACGTCGCATTTACATTCTTTTGAAGGGAATACGAGGTATACATGACACTTCGCAATGAGTGTTATATCTTATCACGAAACATATAAATGAGATGCGATATCGCGATTTAAGTAGCATTAGAATTCTATTGCTACGATATGTAGGCATCTGCAAACGCTATTTCCTAGCAAGGAGTAGTCGCATTTACATTCTTTTGAAGTGAATACGAGGTATACATGACACTTCGCAATGAATATTGTATCTTATCACGAAATATAGAAGAGAGATGCGATATCGCGATTTAAGTAGCATTAGAAATCTATTGCTACGATACGTTGACATCTGCGAACGCTATTTCCTAGCAAGGAATAGTTGCATTTTCATTCTTTTGAAGTGAATACGAGGTATATATGACACTTGACAATGAATATTATATCTTATCATGAAACATAGAAGAGGGATGCGATATCGCGTATTCAGAAGCATTAGAACTCTATGGCCTCGATGCGGAGACATCTGCAAACGCTATTTCCTAGCATGGAGGTGTCGCACTTACGTTCTTTTGAAGTGAATACGAGATATACATGACACTTCGCAATGAATATTATATCCTATCATGAAACATAGTAGTGAGATGCGATATCGCATTTTAAGATGCATTAGATCTCTATTGCCTCGACGCGTAGACATCTGCAGACGTTATTTCCTAGGATGGAAGAGTCGCATTTACATTCTTTTGAAGTGAATACGAGGTGTACATGACGCTTCGCAATGAATATTACATCTTATCACGAAACATAGAAATGAGATGCGATATCACGACTTAAGCAGCATTAGATCTCTATTGCTACGATACGTAGACATCTGCAGACGCTATTTCCTAGCATGGAAGCGTCGCATTTACATTCTTTTGTAGTGAATGCGAGGTGTACATGACACTTCGCAATGAATATTATCTCTTATCACGAAATATAGAAATGAGATGCGATATCGCGATTTAAGTAGTATTAGAACTCTATTGCTACGATACGTAGGCATCTGCAAACGCTATTTCCTAGCAAGGAAGATTCGCATTTACAATCTTTTGAAGTGAATACGAGGTATACAGAACACTTCGCACTGAACATTATATCCTATCATGTGACATAGACGTGAGATGCGATATCGCGCTTTAAGAAGCACTGGAACCATATTGCCTCGATGCGATGATATCTGCAAACGCTATTTCCTAGCATGGAAGTGTCGCATTTACATTCTTTTGAAGAGAATTCGAGGTATACATGACACTTCGGTATGAATATTCTAACTTATCACGAATCATAGTAATGAGATGCGATATCGCGATCTAAGAAGCATTAGAACTCTATTGGTACGATACGTAGGCATCTGCAAACGCTATTTACTAGCAAGGAATTGTCGCATTTACATTCTTTTGAAGTGAATACGAGGTATACATGACTCTTCGCAATGAATATTATATCTAATCACGAAACACAGATATGAGATGCGATATCGCGATTTAAGTAGCATTAGAACTCTATTGCTACGATACGTTGACATCTGAAAACGCTATTTGCTAGCAAGGAATAGTCGCATTTACATTCTTTTGAAGTGAATACGAGGTATACATGACACGTCGCAATGAATATTATATCTTATCACGAATCATAGAAATGAAATGCGACATCTCGTTTTAAGAAGCATTAGGACTCTTTTGCTATCGATACGTAGACATCTGCAAAGGCTATCTCCTATGATGAAAACGTCGCATTTACATTCTTTTGAAGGGAATACGAGGTATACATGACACTTCGCAATGAATATTATATCTTATCATGAAACACAGAAGAGGGATGCGATATCGCGTTTTAAGAAGCATTAGAAGTCTATGGCCTCGATGCGGAGACATCTGGAAACGCTATTTCCTAGCATGGAAGTGTCGCACATACATTCTTTTGATGTGAATACGAGGTATACATGGCATTTCGCAATGAATATTATATCTTATCACGAAACATATAAGTGGGATGCGATATCGCGATTTAAGTAGCATTAGAACTCTATTGCTACGATACGTAGACATCTGCAAACGCTATTTGCTAGCATGCAATAGTCGCATTTACATTCTTTTGAAGTGAATACGAGGGATGCTAAACACTTCGCAATGAATATTATATCTTATCAGGAAACATAGAAGAGAGATGCGATATCGCGTCTTAAGAAGCATTAGAACTCCATTGCTACGATACGTAGGCATCTGCAAACGCTTTTTCCTAGCAAGGAAGATTCGCAATTACACTCTTTTGAAGTGAATACGAGGTATACATGACACTTCGCAAAGAACATTATACCTTCTCATGAAACATAGAAGTGAGATGCGATATCGCGTTTTAAGAAGCATTAGAACTCTATTGCCTCGATGCGTAGAGATCTGCAAACGCTATTTCCTAGCATGGAAGTGTCGCGTTTACATTCTTTTGAAGTGAATACGAGGTGTACATGTCACTTCGCAATGAATATTATATCTTATCACGAAACATGGCCTCGATGCGGAGACATCTGCAAACGTTATTTCCTAGCATGGAAGTGTCGCACTTACATTCTTTTGAAGTGAATACGAGGTATACATGACACTTCGCAATGAATATTATATCTCATCACGATACATATAAATGAGATGCGATATCGCGTTTTGAGAAGCATTAGAACTCTATTGCTACGATACATATACATCTGCAAACGCTATTTCCTAGCAAGGAAGATTCGCATTTACATTCTTTTGAAGTGAATACGAGGTATACATGACACTTCGCAATGAACATTATATCTTATCATGTGACATAGAATTGAGATGCGATATCGCGTTTTAAGAAGCATTAGAACTCTATTGCCTCGACGCGTAGACATCTGCAGACGCTATTTCCAAGCATGGAAGTGTCGCATTTACATTCGTTTGGAGAGAATACGAGGTATACATGACACTTCGCAATGAATATTATATCTTATCACGAATCATAGAAATGAAATGCGACATCTCGTTTTAAGAAGCATTAGGACTCTTTTGCTATCGATACGTAGACATCTGCAAAGGCTATCTCCTATGATGGAAACGTCGCATTTACATTCTTTTGAAGGGAATACGAGGTATACATGACACTTCGCAATGAGTGTTATATCTTATCACGAAACATATAAATGAGATGCGATATCGCAATTTAAGTAGCATTAGAATTCTATTGCTACGATATGTAGGCACCTGCAAACGCTATTTCCTAGAAAGCAATAGACGCATTTACATTTTTTTGAAGTGAATACGAGGTATACATGACACTTCGCAATGAATATTATATCTTATCACGAAATATAGAAATGAGATGCGATATCGCGATTTAAGTAACATTAGGACCCTTTTGCTACGATAAGTAGACATCTGCAAACGATATTCCCAAGGAAGGAAACGTCGCATTTACATTCTTATGAAGTGAATACGAGGTATACATGACACTTCGCAATGAGTATTATATCTTATCACGAAATATAGAAAAGAGATGCGATATCGCGATTTAAGTAGCATTAGAAACCTATTGCTACGATACGTAGACATCCGAATACGCTATTTCCTAGCACGGAAACGTCGCACTTACATTCGTTTGGAGTGAATACGAGGTATACATGACACTTCGCAATGGATATTATATCTTATCACGAAACAGAGAAATGAAATGCGACATTTCGTTTTAAGAAGCATTAGGACACTTTTGCTACGATACGTAGACATCTGCGAAGGCTATTTCTTAGGATGGAAACGTCGCATTTACATTCTTTTGAAGGGAATACGAGGTATACATGACACTTCGCAATGAGTGTTATATCTTATCACGAAACATATAAATGAGATGCGATATCGCGATTTAAGTAGCATTAGAATTCTATTGCTACGATATGTAGGCATCTGCAAACGCTATTTCCTAGCAAGGAGTAGTCGCATTTACATTCTTTTGAAGTGAATACGAGGTATACATGACACTTCGCAATGAATATTGTATCTTATCACGAAATATAGAAGAGAGATGCGATATCGCGATTTAAGTAGCATTAGAACTCTATTGCTACGATACGTTGACATCTGCGAACGCTATTTCCTAGCAAGGAATAGTTGCATTTTCATTCTTTTGAAGTGAATACGAGGTATACATGACACTTGACAATGAATATTATATCTTATCATGAAACATAGAAGAGGGATGCGATATCGCGTATTCAGAAGCATTAGAACTCTATGGCCTCGATGCGGAGACATCTGCAAACGCTATTTCCTAGCATGGAGGTGTCGCACTTACGTTCTTTTGAAGTGAATACGAGATATACATGACACTTCGCAATGAATATTATATCCTATCATGAAACATAGTAGTGAGATGCGATATCGCGTTTTAAGATGCATTAGATCTCTATTGCCTCGACGCGTAGACATCTGCAGACGTTATTTCCTAGGATGGAAGAGTCGCATTTACATTCTTTTGAAGTGAATACGAGGTGTACATGACACTTCGCAATGAATATTACATCTTATCACGAAACATAGAAATGAGATGCGATATCACGACTTAAGCAGCATTAGATCTCTATTGCTACGATACGTAGACATCTGCAGACGCTATTTCCTAGCATGGAAGCGTCGCATTTACATTCTTTTGTAGTGAATGCGAGGTGTACATGACACTTCGCAATGAATATTATCTCTTATCACGAAATATAGAAATGAGATGCGATATCGCGATTTAAGTAGTATTAGAACTCTATTGCTACGATACGTAGGCATCTGCAAACGCTATTTCCTAGCAAGGAAGATTCGCATTTACAATCTTTTGAAGTGAATACGAGGTATACAGAACACTTCGCACTGAACATTATATCCTATCATGTGACATAGACGTGAGATGCGATATCGCGCTTTAAGAAGCACTGGAACCATATTGCCTCGATGCGAAGATATCTGCAAACGCTATTTCCTAGCATGGAAGTGTCGCATTTACATTCTTTTGAAGAGAATTCGAGGTATACATGACACTTCGGTATGAATATTCTAACTTATCACGAATCATAGTAATGAGATGCGATATCGCGATCTAAGAAGCATTAGAACTCTATTGGTACGAGACGTAGGCATCTGCAAACGCTATTTACTAGCAAGGAATTGTCGCATTTACATTCTTTTGAAGTGAATACGAGGTATACATGACACTTCGCAATGAATATTATATCTAATCACGAAACACAGATATGAGATGCGATATCGCGATTTAAGTAGCATTAGAACTCTATTGCTACGATACGTTGACATCTGAAAACGCTATTTGCTAGCAAGGAATAGTCGCATTTACATTCTTTTGAAGTGAATACGAGGTATACATGACACTTCGCAAAGAACATTATACCTTCTCATGAAACATAGAAGTGAGATGCGATATCGCGTTTTAAGAGGCATTAGAACTCTATTGCCTCGACGCGTAGAGATCTGCAGACGCTATTTCCTAGCATGGAAGTGTCGCATTTACATTCTTTTGAAGTGAATACGAGGTGTACATGTCACTTCGCAATGAATATTATATCTTATCACGAAACATGGCCTCGATGCAGAGACATCTGCAAACGTTATTTCCTAGCATGGAAGTGTCGCACTTACATTCTTTTGAAGTGAATACGAGGTATACATGACACTTCGCAATGAATATTATATCTCATCACGATACATATAAATGAGATGCGATATCGCGTTTTGAGAAGCATTAGAACTCTATTGCTACGATACATATACATCTGCAAACGCTATTTCCTAGCAAGGAAGATTCGCATTTACATTCTTTTGAAGTGAATACGAGGTATACATGACACTTCGCAATGAACATTATATCTTATCATGTGACATAGAATTGAGATGCGATATCGCGTTTTAAGAAGCATTAGAACTCTATTGCCTCGACGCGTAGACATCTGCAGACGCTATTTCCAAGCATGGAAGTGTCGTATTTACGTTCTTTTGTAGTGAACACGAGGTATACATGACACTTCGCAATGAATATTGTATCTTATCATGAAACATATAAATGAGATGCGATATCGCTATTTAAGTAGCATTAGAACTCTATTTCTACGATACCTAGACATCTGCAAACGCTAATTCCTGGCAAGCAATAGTCGCATTTACATTCTTTTGAAGTGAATACGAGGTATACATGACACTTCGCAATGAATATTATATCTTATCACGAAACATATAAATGAGATGCGATATCGCGATTTAAGTAGCATTAAAACTCTATTGCTACAAAACGTAGACATCTATAAACGCTATTTCCTAGCAAGCAATAGTCGTATTTAGATTCATTTGAAGAGAATTCGAGGTATACATGACACTTCGCAATGAATATTATATCTTATCCTGAAACATAGAAGAGAGATACGATATCGCGTTTTAAGAAGCATTTGAAATCTATTGCCTCGACGCGTAGATATCTGCAGACGCTATTTCCTAGCATGGAAGTGTCGCATTTACATTCTTTTGTAGTGAACACGTGGTATACATGACACTTCGCAATGAATATTATATCTTATCATGAAACATAGAAGAGAGATGCGATATCGCAATTTATGAAGCATTGGAACTCTATGGCCTCGATGCGGAGACATCTGCAAACGCTATTTCCTAGCATGGAAGTGTCGCACTTACATTCTGTTGAAGTGAATACAAGGTATACCCGACACTTCGCAATGAATATTATATCTTATCACGAAACATAGAAATGAGATGCGATATCGCGATCTTAGACGCATTAGAACCCTATTGCTACGATACTCAAGCATCTGCAAACGCTATTTCCTAGCAAGGAATTGTCGCATTTACATTCGATTGAAGTGAATACGAGGTATACATGACATTTCGCAATGAATATTATATCTTATCACCAAACATAGAAATCAAATGTGACATCTTGTTTTAAGAAGCATTAGGACTCTATTGCTACGTTACATATACATCTGCAAACGCTATTTCCTAGGATGGAAACGTCGCAATTACATTTTTTGGAGTGAATACGAGGTATACATGACACTTCGCAATGAATATTATATCTTATCATGAAGCATAGAAATGAGATGTGATATCGCGTTTTAAGAAGCATTTGAACTCTATTGCCTCGACCCGTAGACATCTGCAGACGCTATTTCCTAGCATGGAAGTGTCGCATTTACATTCTTTTGTAGTGAACACGTGGTATACATGACACTTCGCAATGACTATTATATCTTATCATGAAACATAGAAGGGAGATGCGGTATCGCAATTTATGAAGCATTAGAACTCTATGGCCTCGATGCGGAGACATCTGCAAACGCTATTTCCTAGCATGGAAGTGTCGCACTTACATTCTGTTGAAGTGAATACGAGGTATACGTGACACTTCGCAATGAATATTATGTCTTATCACGAAACATATAAATGAGATGCGATATAGCGATTTAAGTAGCATTAGAACTCTATTGCTACGATACTCAGGCATCTGCAAACGCTATTGCCTAGCAAGGAAGTGTTGCGTTTACATTCTTTTGAAGTGAATACGAGGTATACATGACACTTCGCAATGAATATTGTATCTTATCATGAAACATAGAAGAGAAATGCGATATCGCGTTGTAAGGAGCATGAAATCTCTATGGCCTCGGCGCGGAGACATCTGCAAACGCTATTTCCTAGCATGGAAGTGTCGCATTTACATTCTTTTGAAGTGAATACGAGGTATACATGACAGTTCGCAATGCATATTATATCTTATCACGAAACATAGAAATGAGATGCGATATCACGACTTAAGCAGCATTAGATCTCTATTGCTACGATACGTAGACATCTGCAGACGCTATTTCCTAGCATGGAAGCGTCGCATTTACATTCTTTTGTAGTGAATGCGAGGTGTACATGACACTTCGCAATGAATATTATCTCTTATCACGAAATATAGAAATGAGTTGCGATATCGCGATTTAAGCAGCATAAGAACTCTATTGCTACGATACGTAGACATCTGCAAACGCTATTTCCTAGCAAGGGAGTGTTGCATTTACATTCTTTTGAAGTGAATACGAGGAATACATGACACTTCGCAATGAATATTATATCTTATCACGAAACATAGAAATGAGATGCGATATGGCGTTTTAAGGGGCATTAGTACTCTATAGCTTCGATACAGAGATATCTGGGAACGTAATTTCCTAGAAAGGAACCTCCTCGCACCCCCCAGCATCAACCTCTGGATGCATGCAACCAGCCAAGCTTGCCTGCAGAACCAGCAACTGGAAGTGTTCGCGCGCGCATACCTGCACGCGCTCACTCACACCGAGTTCCGCTGCCTCACTCGCACCGCCGAGTATACCTGTCTCTCTCGTACCGGGCACCAGTGTCTCACTCGCACCACCGAGTATACCTGTCTCGCCCGCACCAAGGTCGGGCAGCCCTATCTCCCTCGCACCGAGGGTTCCGTCCTGCAGGAAGATGTAGCCGCAGCCCATCACCTGAATGGGGTCTTTTCCAATTCCGGGAACAGGATCTGCTAGAACATATATATTACTTCTAAGCTAGGACATACATACCATATCATGACGCATATATAAGAATTCCTAGATCTAAGTTACACTAAGTAAGATGAGTCCGGCAAGCGGCATGCGCTGCTGGCCCCACCACGAGCCGCGAGTCCCCACTCGCTGGACCGCGCGCTCTCCGCCTCGAGACGCGAGTCCCCCACTCGCGGGACCGCGATCTCCCTACCACGAGCGTCCGCGACCGTAGCGCCCCGCGAACCGAGGAGGTCAGAGATGCGTCTCCAGAGCACACACTCTGACTCGAGATCTCCTACCGAGGAGTCGAAACCTCTAGTTCTAGATCGTTAGCCACCTCAATGTGGGGTTCAGGCATCGTATTTCTATTTCCATTTTAACTTAGTCTTAGTCTTAGAATAATTCCAGTTCTTGTATACTTTAAACCAAGAATATATTTTATTTTTACTTTTACTATATTCAAGTACAAGTTCTTTTACCAAGTCTACTATTTCCACATCCATTAATTTTATCAAGTGTTAACAATACTAGTTCTACTTTTAACATTACATTTAACTACGAATTCTTCCACGGGTTCTTCCATACAACTGGGGTTGCTCTTCATCAAATGGAAGGACTATAGAAATCGGCTTTGTGACGTTGAGACCGCCGCTTATCCTTCAGATCTTAGTCGAAAGTACAGAAAAACCTGGTGAATGAATCGTGCTTCCGGTTTGCGAAGAACGCGACGTGCGAGTATGAAGAATTTCATACGATCACTTGTGCGTGAATATTTGGAGGGAGTTCCGAGATTCCTCGTATACCAGCGACCTGCCTTCGCACCAGTCCAGACGCCGCTTTTCGAAGCGACCGTCGACGCTTCCGATCCAGACACCACGACGCATCACGCCGATTCTGCCACATTCAGCATCATCGCTGAATTCCCACCGCCGTCCTCGTCTTCGCTGGCGACTGATCAAGATTTCCGTAGCAGCCAACAGAACGAAATCCGCTACGATCCCAGCGAACGATCATCCACGCCGTTTCTACGTACAAATCGAGAGGGAAGTCATCGAAAGGTAGGGTCATTCCCTTATTATCGCGAGTGTTTTCGCTAGTGTTGCGTCAGCCGAAATTGTCGGACCCCGTCTTAACGCGTTCCCGCGGACCGAATTACCGAAAAATAGGCTCGTGTCGTAAAGCCTCCGGAGCAACGGAAAATAGTTTCGCCGGACGTGACACCTCGTATTCACTTCAAAAGAATGTAAATGCGACACTTCCTTGCTAGGAAATAAGGTAGATATCTACGTATCGAAGAAATAGAGCTCTAATGCTTCTTGAATCGCCATATCGCATCTCATTTCTATGTTTCATCATAAGATATAATATTCATTGTTCAGTGTTATGTATATCTCGCCTACACTTCAAATGAATGTAAATACGATACTTCCTTCCTAGGAAATAGCGTTTGCAGATGTCTACGTATCGTAGCAATAGAGTTCTAATGCTTCTTAAGACGCGATATCGCTCCTCATTTCCATGTTTCATGATAACATATAATATTCATTACGAAGTCTTATGTATTCCTCGTGTGCACATCATATGAATGTAAATGCGACACTTCCTTGCTATTAAATAGCGTTTGCAAATGTCTACGTGTCGTAGCAATGGAGTTCTAATGCTTTTTAAGTCGCGATATCGCATCTCATTTCTATGTTTCGTGATAAGGTATAATATTCATTGCGAAGTGTCATGTATACCTCGTATTCACTTCAAAAGAATGTAAATGCGACACTCCCATGCTAGGTAATAGCGTTTGCAGATGTCTGCGAATCGTAGCAATAGAGTTCTAGTGCTTCTTAAAACGCGATATCGCATCTTACTTCTATGTTTCATGATAAGATATAATATTCATTGCGACGTGTCATGTATACCTCGTATTCACTTCAAACGAATGTAAATGCGACACTTCCATACTAGGAAATAGCGGTTGCAGATGTCTACGAATCGTAGCAATAGAGTTCTAGTGCTTCTTAAAACGCGATATCGCATCTTACTTCTATGTTTCATGATAAGATATAATATTCATTGCGACGTGTCATGTATACCTCGTATTCACTTCAAACGAATGTAAATGCGACACTTCCATGCTAGGAAATAGCGGTTGCAGATGTCTACGAATCGTAGCAATAGAGTTCTAGTGCTTCTTAAAACGCGATATCGCATCTTACTTCTATGTTTCATGATAAGATATAATATTCATTGCGACGTGTCATGTATACCTCGTATTCACTTCAAACGAATGTAAATACGACACTTCCATGCTAGGAAATAGCGTTTGCAGATGTCCACGTATCGTAGCAATTGAGTTCTAATGCTTCTTAGAACGCGATTTCGCATCTCACTTCTATGTTTCATGATAAGATATAATATTCATTGCGAAGTGTCATGTATACTTCGATTTCACTTCACAAGAATGTAAATGCGACACTTCCATGCTAGGAAAAAGCGTTTGCAGATGTCTACGTATCGTAACAATAGAGTTCTAATTCTTCTTAAAACGCCATATCGCATCTCACTTCTACGTTTCATGATACGATATAATATTCATTGCAAAGTGTTATGTATACCTCGTATTCACTTCAAAAGGATGTAAGTGCGACACTTCCTTGCCAGGAAATATTGTTTGCAGATATCTACCTATCGTAGCAATGGAGATCTAATGCTTCTCAAAACGCGATATCGCATCTCATTTCTATGTTTCGTGATAAGATATAATATTCATTGCGACGTGTCATGTATACCTCATATTCACTTCAAAGGAATGTAAATGCGACACTCCCATGCTAGGTAATAGCGTTTGCAAATGTCTACGAATCGTAGCAATAGAGTTCTAGTGCTTCTTAAAACGCGATATCGCATCTTACTTCTATGTTTCATGATACGATATAATATTCATTGCGAAGTGTCATGTATATCTCGTATTCACTTCAAAGGAATGTAAATGCGAAACTTCAATGCTAGGAAATAGCATTTGCAGATGTCAGCGTATCATAGCTATAGAGTTCTAATGCTTCTTAAAACGAGATGTCGCATTTCATTTCTATGTTTTGTAATAAGATATAATATTCATTGTGTAATGTTATGTATACCTCGTATTCACTTCAATGGAATGTAAGTGCGACATTTCCTTGCCAGGAAATAGAGTTTGCAGATATCTACGTATATTAGCAATAGAGTTCTAATGCTTCTCAAACCGCGATATACCACTTCATTTCTACGTTTCATGACAAGATATAATATTCTTTGCGAAGTGTCATGTATACCTCGTACTCACATCACAAGAATTTAAATGCGACACTTCCATGCTAGGAAATAGCGTTTGCAGATGTCTACGTATCGTAGCAATAGAGTTCTAATTCACCTCAAAACGCGATATCGTAACTCATTCCTATGTTTCATGATAACATATAATATTCATTGCGAAGTGTCATGTATATCTCGTATTCACTTGAAAAGAATGTAAATGCGACACTTCCATGCTAGGAAATAGCGTTTGCATATGTCTACGTATCGTAGCAATAGAGTTCTAATGCTACTTAAAACGAGATGTCGCATTTCATTTCTATGATTCGTGATAAGATATAATATTCATTGTGGAGTGTTATGTATACCTCGTATTCACTTCAAAAGAATGTAAATGCGACACTTCCATGCTAGGAAATAACACATTCAGATGTCTACGCACCGTAGCAGTAGAGTTCTAGTGCTCCTTAAATCGCGATATATTATTTCACTTCTATGTTTCGAGATAAGATATAATATTCATTGCGAAGTGTTATGTGTACCTCGTATTATCTTCAAAAGAATGTAAATGCGGCACTTCCATGCTAGGAAATAGCGTTTGCAGATGTCTACGTATCGTAGCAATATAGTTCTAATGCTTCTTAAAATGGGAAGTCGTATTTCATTTCTATGTTTCGTAATAAGATATAATATACATTGTGGAATGTTATGTATACCTCGTATTCACTTCAAAAGAATGTAAGTGCGACACTTCCTTGCTGGGGAATAACATTTGCAGATGTCTACGTATCGTAGCAGTAGAGTTCCAATGCTTCTTAAAACGAGATGTCGCATTTCATTTCTATGTTTCGTGATAAGGTATAATATTCATTGCGAAGTGTCATGTATACCTCGATTTCACTTCACAAGAATGTAAATGCGACACTTCCTTGCTAGGAAATAGCATTTGCAGATGTCGACGTATCGTAGCAATAGAGTTCTAATGCTTCTTAAAACGAGATGTCGTATTTCATTTCTATGTTTCGTAATAAGGTATAATATTCATTGTGTAATGTTATGTATACCTCGTATTCACTTCAATGGAATGTAAGTGCGATATTTCCATGCTAGGTAATAGCGTTTGCAGATGTCTGCGAATCGTAGCAATAGAGTTCTAGTGCTTCTTAAAACGCGATATCGCATCTTACTTCTATGTTTCATGATAAGATATAATATTCATTGCGACGTGTCATGTATACCTCGTATTCACTTCAAACGAATGTAAATGCGACACTTCCATACTAGGAAATAGCGGTTGCAGATGTCTACGAATCGTAGCAATAGAGTTCTAGTGCTTGTTAAAACGCGATATCGCATCTTACTTCTATGTTTCATGATAAGATATAATATTCATTGCGACGTGTCATGTATACCTCGTATTCACTTCAAACGAATGTAAATGCGACACTTCCATGCTAGGAAATAGCGGTTGCAGATGTCTACGAATCGTAGCAATAGAGTTCTAGTGCTTCTTAAAACGCGATATCGCATCTTACTTCTATGTTTCATGATAAGATATAATATTCATTGCGACGTGTCATGTATACCTCGTATTCACTTCAAACGAATGTAAATACGACACTTCCATGCTAGGAAATAGCGTTTGCAGATGTCCACGTATCGTAGCAATTGAGTTCTAATGCTTCTTAGAACGCGATTTCGCATCTCACTTCTATGTTTCATGATAAGATATAATATTCATTGCGAAGTGTCATGTATACTTCGATTTCACTTCACAAGAATGTAAATGCGACACTTCCATGCTAGGAAAAAGCGTTTGCAGATGTCTACGTATCGTAACAATAGAGTTCTAATTCTTCTTAAAACGCCATATCGCATCTCACTTCTACGTTTCATGATACGATATAATATTCATTGCAAAGTGTTATGTATACCTCGTATTCACTTCAAAAGGATGTAAGTGCGACACTTCCTTGCCAGGAAATATTGTTTGCAGATATCTACCTATCGTAGCAATGGAGATCTAATGCTTCTCAAAACGCGATATCGCATCTCATTTCTATGTTTCGTGATAAGATATAATATTCATTGCGACGTGTCATGTATACCTCATATTCACTTCAAAGGAATGTAAATGCGACACTCCCATGCTAGGTAATAGCGTTTGCAAATGTCTACGAATCGTAGCAATAGAGTTCTAGTGCTTCTTAAAACGCGATATCGCATCTTACTTCTATGTTTCATGATACGATATAATATTCATTGCGAAGTGTCATGTATATCTCGTATTCACTTCAAAGGAATGTAAATGCGAAACTTCAATGCTAGGAAATAGCATTTGCAGATGTCAGCGTATCATAGCTATAGAGTTCTAATGCTTCTTAAAACGAGATGTCGCATTTCATTTCTATGTTTTGTAATAAGATATAATATTCATTGTGTAATGTTATGTATACCTCGTATTCACTTCAATGGAATGTAAGTGCGACATTTCCTTGCCAGGAAATAGAGTTTGCAGATATCTACGTATATTAGCAATAGAGTTCTAATGCTTCTCAAACCGCGATATACCACTTCATTTCTACGTTTCATGACAAGATATAATATTCTTTGCGAAGTGTCATGTATACCTCGTACTCACATCACAAGAATTTAAATGCGACACTTCCATGCTAGGAAATAGCGTTTGCAGATGTCTACGTATCGTAGCAATAGAGTTCTAATTCACCTCAAAACGCGATATCGTAACTCATTCCTATGTTTCATGATAACATATAATATTCATTGCGAAGTGTCATGTATATCTCGTATTCACTTGAAAAGAATGTAAATGCGACACTTCCATGCTAGGAAATAGCGTTTGCATATGTCTACGTATCGTAGCAATAGAGTTCTAATGCTACTTAAAACGAGATGTCGCATTTCATTTCTATGATTCGTGATAAGATATAATATTCATTGTGGAGTGTTATGTATACCTCGTATTCACTTCAAAAGAATGTAAATGCGACACTTCCATGCTAGGAAATAACACATTCAGATGTCTACGCACCGTAGCAGTAGAGTTCTAGTGCTCCTTAAATCGCGATATATTATTTCACTTCTATGTTTCGAGATAAGATATAATATTCATTGCGAAGTGTTATGTGTACCTCGTATTATCTTCAAAAGAATGTAAATGCGGCACTTCCATGCTAGGAAATAGCGTTTGCAGATGTCTACGTATCGTAGCAATATAGTTCTAATGCTTCTTAAAATGGGAAGTCGTATTTCATTTCTATGTTTCGTAATAAGATATAATATACATTGTGGAATGTTATGTATACCTCGTATTCACTTCAAAAGAATGTAAGTGCGACACTTCCTTGCTGGGGAATAACATTTGCAGATGTCTACGTATCGTAGCAGTAGAGTTCCAATGCTTCTTAAAACGAGATGTCGCATTTCATTTCTATGTTTCGTGATAAGGTATAATATTCATTGCGAAGTGTCATGTATACCTCGATTTCACTTCACAAGAATGTAAATGCGACACTTCCTTGCTAGGAAATAGCATTTGCAGATGTCGACGTATCGTAGCAATAGAGTTCTAATGCTTCTTAAAACGAGATGTCGTATTTCATTTCTATGTTTCGTAATAAGGTATAATATTCATTGTGTAATGTTATGTATACCTCGTATTCACTTCAATGGAATGTAAGTGCGATATTTCCATGCTAGGAAATGGCGTTTGCAGATGTCTACGTATCGTAGCAATAGAGTTCTAATGCTTCTTAAAACGAGATGTCGTATTTCATTTCTATGTTTCGTAATAAGATATAATATTCATTGTGTAATGTTATGTATACCTCGTATTCACTTCAATGGAATGTAAGTGCGACACTTCCATGCTAGGAAATAGCGTTTGCAGATGTCTACGTATCGTAGCAATACAGTTCCAATGCTTCTTAAAACGAGATGTAGCATCTCACTGCTATGTTTCATGATAAGATATAGTATTCATTGCGAAGTTTCATGTATACCTCGTATTCACTTCAAAAGAATGTAAATGCGACACTTCGTTGCAAAGAAATAGCGTTTGCAGATGTCTACGTATCGTAGCAATAGATATCTAATGCTCCTTAAAACGCGATATCGCATCTCATTTCTATGTTTCATGGTAAGATATAATATGATTTGCGAAGTGTCATGTATTCTTCGTCTACACTTCAAATGAATGTAAATGCAACACTTCCTAGCAAGGTAATAGCGTTTGCAGATGTCTACGTATCGTAGCAATAGATTTAGAATGGTTCTTAAAACGCGATATCGCATCTCATTTCTATGTTTCATGGTAAGATATAACATGATTTGCGAAGTGTCATGTATTCCTCGTCTACACTTCAAATGAATGTGAATGCGATACTTCCTCGCTAGGAAATAGCGTTTGCAGATGTCTACGTATCGTAGCAATAGCTTTCTAATGCTTCTTAAAACGCGATATCGCATCTCATTTCTATGTTCATGGTAAGATATAATATGATTTGCGAAGAGCTATGTATTCCTCGTCTACACTTCAAATGAATGTAAATGCGACACTTCCTTGCTAGGAAATAGCGTCTGCAGATGTCTACGTATCGTAGCAATAGCTTTCAAATGCTTCTTAAAACGCGATATCGCATCTCATTTCTATGTTTCATGGTAAGATATAATATGATTTACGAAGAGCTATGTATTCCTCGTCTACACTTCAAATGAATGTAAATGCAACACTTCCTTGCAAGGAAATAGCGTCTGCAGATGTCTAGGTATCGTAGCGATAGAGTTCTAATGCTTCTTAAAACGCGATATCGCATCTCATTTCTATGTTTCATGGTAAGATATAATATGATTTGCGAAGAGTTATGTATTCCTCGTCTACACTTCAAATGAATGTAAATGCGACACTTCCTTGCAAGGAAATAGCGTTTGCAGATGTCTACATATCGTAGAAATAGTGTTCTAATGCTTCTTAAAACGCGACATCGCATCTCATTTCTATGTTTCATGGTAAGATATAATATGATTTGCGAAGTGTCATGTATTCCTCGTCTACACTTCAAATGAATGAAAATGCGACACTTCCTTGCAAGGAAATAGCGTTTGCAGATGTCTACGTATCGTAGCTATAGATTTCTAATGCTTCTTAAGGCGCGATATCGCATCTCATTTCTATGTTTCATGGTAAGATATAACATGATTTGCGAAGTGTTATGTATTCCTCGTCTACACATCAAATGAATGTAAATGCGACACTTCCTTGCAAGGAGATAGCGTTAGCAGATATCTACCTATCGTAGCAATAGTTTTCTAATGCTTCTTAAGACGCGATATCGCATCTCATTTCTATGTTTCATGGTAAGGTATAATATGATTTGCGAAGTGTCATGTATTCCTCGTCTACACTTCAAATGAATGTAAATGCGACACTTCCTTGCTAGGAAATAGCGTCTGCAGATGTCTAGGTATCGTAGCTTTAGAGTTCAAATGCTTCTTAAAACGAGATATTGCATCTCATATATATGTTTCATGATAATATATAATATTCATTGCGAAGTGTTATGCATTCCTCGTATACGATTCAAATGAATGTAAATGATACACTTCCTTTCAAGGATATAGCGTTTGCAGATGTCTACGTATCGAAGCAATAGGGTTCAAATGCTTCTTAAAACGAGATATTGCATCTCATATCTATGTTTCATGATAAGATATAATATTCATTGCGAAGTGTTATGCATTCCGCGTCTACGATTCAAATGAACGTAAATGCGACACTTCCTTGCAAGGAAATAGCGTTTGCAGTTGTCTACGTATCGTAGCAATAGAGTTCTTATGATTCTTTAAACGCGATATCGCATCTCATTTCTATGTTTCATGGCAAGATATAATATGATTTGCGAAGTGTTATGTATTCCTCGTCTACACTTCAAATGAATGTAAATGCGACACTTCCATGCTAGTAAATAGCGTCTGCTGATGTCTAGGTATCGTAGCGATAGTGTTCTAATGCTTCTTAGAACGCGATATCGCATCTCATTTCTATGTTTCATAGTAAGATATAATATGATTTGCGAAGTGTTATGTATTTCTCGTCTACACTTCAAGTGAATGTAAATGCGACACTTCCTTGCTAGTAAATAGCGTCTGCTGATGTCTAGGTATCGTAGCGATAGTGTTCTAATGCTTCTTAAAACGCGATATCGCATCTCATTTCTATGTTCCATGGTAAGATATAATATGATTTGCGAAGTGTTATGTATTCCTCGTCTACACTTCAAATGAATGTGAATGCGACACTTCCTCGCTAGAAAATAGCGTTTGCAGATGTCTACGTATCGTAGCAATAGCTTTCTAATGCTTCTTTAAACGCAATATCGCATCTCATTTCCATGTTTCATGGTAAGATATAATATGATTTGCGAAGTGTTATGTATTCCTCGTCTACACTTCAAATGAATGTAAATGCGACACTTCCTCGCTAGGAAATAGCGTCTGCTGATGTCTAGGTATCGTAGCGATAGTGTTCTTATGCTTCTTAAAACGCGATATCGCATATAATTTCTATGTTTCATGGTAAGATATAATATGATTTGCGAAATGTTATGTATTCCTCGTCTACACTTCAAATGAATGTAAATGCGACACTTCCTTGCAAAGAAATAGCGTTTGCAGATGTCTACGTATCGTAGCAATAGATTCCTAATGCTCCTTAAAACGCGATATCGCATCTCACTTTTATGTTTCATGGTAAGGTATAATATGATTTGCGAAGTGTCATGTATTCCTCGTCTACACTTCAAATGAATGTAAATGCGACACTTCCTTGCTAGGAAATAGCGTCTGCAGATGTCTAGGTATCGTAGCTTTAGAGTTCAAATGCCTCTTAAAACGAGATATTGCATCTCATATATATGTTTCATGATAATATATAATATTCATTGCGAAGTGTTATGAATTCCTCGTATACGATTCCAATGAATGTAAATGCGACACTTCCCTTCAAGGATATAGCGTTTGCAGATGTCTACGTATCGAAGCAATAGGGTTCAAATGCTTCTTAAAACGAGATATTGCATCTCATATCTATGTTTCATGATAAGATATAATATTCATTGCGAAGTGTTATGCATTCCGCGTCTACGATTCAAATGAATGTAAATGCGACACTTCCTTGCAAGGAAATAGCGTTTGCAGATGTCTACGTATCGTAGCATTAGAGTTCTTATGATTCTTAAAACGCGATATCGCATCTCATTTCTATGTTTCATGGTAGGATATAATATGATTTGCGAAGTGTTATGTATTCCTCGTCTACACTTCAAATGAATGTAAATGCGACACTTCCTCGCTAGGAAATAGCGTTTGCAGATGTCTACGTATCGTAGCAATGGATTTCTAATGCTTCTTAAAACGCGATATCGCATCTCATTTCTATGTTTCATGGCAAGATATAATATGATTTGCGAAGTGTTATGTATTCCTCGTCTACACTTCAAATGAATGTAAATGCGACACTTCCATGCTAGTAAATAGCGTCTGCTGATGTCTAGGTATCGTAGCGATAGTGTTCTAATGCTTCTTAGAACGCGATATCGCATCTCATTTCTATGTTTCATAGTAAGATATAATATGATTTGCGAAGTGTTATGTATTTCTCGTCTACACTTCAAATGAATGTAAATGCGACACTTTCTTGCTAGTAAATAGCGTCTGCTGATGTCTAGGTATCGTAGCGATAGTGTTCTACTGCTTCTTAAAACGCGATATCGCATCTCATTTCTATGTTCCATGGTAAGATATAATATGATTTGCGAAGTGTTATGTATTCCTCGTCTACACTTCAAATGAATGTGAATGCGACACTTCCTCGCTAGAAAATAGCGTTTGCAGATGTCTACGTATCGAAGCAATAGGGTTCAAATGCTTCTTAAAACGAGATATTGCATCTCATATCTATGTTTCATGATAAGATATAATATTCATTGCGAAGTGTTATGCATTCCGCGTCTACGATTCAAATGAATGTAAAGGCGACACTTCCTTGCAAGGAAATAGCGTTTGCAGATGTCTACGTATCGTAGCAATAGAGTTCTTATGATTCTTAAAACGCGATATCGCATCTCATTTCTATGTTTCATGGTAAGATATAATATGATTTGCGAAATGTTATGTATTCCTCGTCTACACTTCAAATGAATGTAAATGCGACACTTCCTTGCAAAGAAATAGCGTTTGCAGATGTCTACGTATCGTAGCAATAGATTTCTAATGCTGCTTAAAACGCGATATCGCATCTCATTTCTATGTTTCATGGTAAGGTATAATATGATTTGCGAAGTGTCATGTATTCCTCGTCTACACTTCAAATGAATGTAAATGCGACACTTCCTCGCTAGGAAATAGCGTTTGCAGATGTCTACGTATCGTAGCAATGGATTTCTAATGCTTCTTAAAACGCGATATCGCATCTCATTTCTATGTTTCATGGCAAGATATAATATGATTTGCGAAGTGTTATGTATTCCTCGTCTACACTTCAAATGAATGTAAATGCGACACTTCCATGCTAGTAAATAGCGTCTGCTGATGTCTAGGTATCGTAGCGATAGTGTTCTAATGCTTCTTAGAACGCGATATCGCATCTCATTTCTATGTTTCATAGTAAGATATAATATGATTTGCGAAGTGTTATGTATTCCTCGTCTACACTTCAAATGAATGTAAATGCGACACTTCCTCGCTAGGAAATAGCGTCTGCTGATGTCTAGGTATCGTAGCGATAGTGTTCTTATGCTTCTTAAAACGCGATATCGCATATCATTTCTATGTTTCATGGTAAGATATAATATGATTTGCGAAATGTTATGTATTCCTCGTCTACACTTCAAACGAATGTAAATGCGACACTTCTTTGCAAGGAAATAGCGCTTGCAGATGTCTGCCTATCGTAGCAATAGGGTTCTAATGCTTCTTAAAACGCGAAATCGCATCTCATTTCTATGTTTCATGGTAAGATATAATATGAATTGCGAAGTGTTACGTATTCCTCGTCTACACTTCAAATGAATGTAAATGCGACACTTCCTTGCAAAGAAATAGCGTTTGCAGATGTCTACGTATCGTAGCAATAGATTTCTAATGCTCCTTAAAACGCGATATCGCATCTCATTTCTATGTTTCATGGTAAGGTATAATATGATTTGCGAAGTGTCATGTATTCCTCGTCTACACTTCAAATGAATGTAAATGCGACACTTCCTTGCTAGGAAATAGCGTCTGCAGATGTCTAGGTATCGTAGGTTTAGAGCTCAAATGCTTCTTAAAACGAGATATTGCATCTCATATATATGTTTCATGATAATATATAATATTCATTGCGAAGTGTTATGCATTCCTCGTATACGATTCAAATGAATGTAAATGCGACACTTCCTTTCAAGGATATAGCGTTTGCAGATGTCTACGTATCGAAGCAATAGGGTTCAAATGCTTCTTAAAACGAGATATTGCATCTCATATCTATGTTTCATGATAAGATATAATATTCATTGCGACGTGTTATGCATTCCGCGTCTACGATTCAAATGAATGTAAATGCGACACTTCCTTGCAAGGAAATAGCGTTTGCAGATGTCTACGTATCGTAGCAATAGAGTTCTTATGATTCTTAAAACGCGATATCGCATCTCATTTTTATGTTTCATGGTAGGATATAATATGATTTGCGAAGTGTTATGTATTCCTCGTCTACACTTCAAATGAATGTAAATGCGACACTTCCTCGCTAGGAAATAGCGTTTGCAGATGTCTACGTATCGTAGCAATGGATTTCTAATGCTTCTTAAAACGCGATATCGCATCTCATTTCTATGTTTCATGGCAAGATATAATATGATTTGCGAAGTGTTATGTATTCCTCGTCTACACTTCAAATGAATGTAAATGCGACACTTCCATCCTAGTAAATAGCGTCTGCTGATGTCTAGGTATCGTAGCGATAGTGTTCTAATGCTTCTTAGAACGCGATATCGCATCTCATTTCTATGTTTCATAGTAAGGTATAATATGATTTGCGAAGTGTTATGTATTTCTCGTCTACACTTCAAATGAATGTAAATGCGACACTTCCTTGCTAGTAAATAGCGTCTGCTGATGTCTAGGTATCGTAGCGATAGTGTTCTAATGCTTCTTAAAACGCGATATCGCATCTCATTTCTATGTTCCATGGTAAGATATAATATGATTTGCGAAGTGTTATGTATTCCTCGTCTACACTTCAAATGAATGTGAATGCGACACTTCCTCGCTAGAAAATAGCGTTTGCAGGTGTCTACGTATCGTAGCAATAGCTTTCTAATGCTTCTTTAAACGCGATATCGCATCTCATTTCCATGTTTCATGGTAAGATATAATATGAATTGCGAAGTGTTATGTATTCCTCGTCTACACTTCAAATGAATGTAAATGCGACACTTCCTCGCTAGGAAATAGCGTCTGCTGATGTCTAGGTATCGTAGCGATAGTGTTCTTATGCTTCTTAAAACGCGATATCGCATATCATTTCTATGTTTCATGGTAAGATATAATATGATTTGCGAAATGTTATGTATTCCTCGTCTACACTTCAAATGAATGTAAATGCGACACTTCCTTGCAAAGAAATAGCGTTTGCAGATGTCTACGTATCGTAGCAATAGATTTCTAATGCTCCTTAAAACGCGATATCGCATCTCATTTCTATGTTTCATGGTAAGGTATAATATGATTTGCGAAGTGTCATGTATTCCTCGTCTACACTTCAAATGAATGTAAATGCGACACTTCCTTGCTAGGAAATAGCGTCTGCAGATGTCTAGGTATCGTAGCTTTAGAGTTCAAATGCTTCTTAAAACGAGATATTGCATCTCATATATATGTTTCATGATAATATATAATATTCATTGCGAAGTGTTACGAATTCCTCGTATACGATTCAAATGAATGTAAATGCGACACTTCCCTTCAAGGATATAGCGTTTGCAGATGTCTACGTATCGAAGCAATAGGGTTCAAATGCTTCTTAAAACGAGATATTGCATCTCATATCTATGTTTCATGATAAGATATAATATTCATTGCGAAGTGTTATGCATTCCGCGTTTACGATTCAAATGAATTTAATGCGACACTTCCTTGGAAGGTAATAGCGTTTGCAGATGTCTACGTATCGTAGCATTAGAGTTCTTATGATTCTTAAAACGCGATATCGCATCTCATTTCCATGTTTCATGGTAGGATATAATATGATTTGCGAAGTGTTATGTATTCCTCGTCTACACTTCAAATGAATGTAAATGCGACACTTCCTCGCTAGGAAATAGCGTTTGCAGATGTCTACGTATCGTAGCAATGGATTTCTAATGCTTCTTAAAACGCGATATCGCATCTCATTTCTATGTTTCATGGCAAGATATAATATGATTTGCGAAGTGTTATGTATTCCTCGTCTACACTTCAAATGAATGTAAATGCGACACTTCCATGCTAGTAAATAGCGTCTGCTGATGTCTAGGTATCGTAGCGATAGTGTTCTAATGCTTCTTAGAACGCGATATCGCATCTCATTTCTATGTTTCATAGTAAGATATAATATGATTTGCGAAGTGTTATGTATTTCTCGTCTACACTTCAAATGAATGTAAATGCGACACTTCCTTGCTAGTAAATAGCGTCTGCTGATGTCTAGGTATCGTAGCGATAGTGTTCTAATGCTTCTTAAAACGCGATATCGCATCTCATTTCTATGTTCCATGGTAAGATATAATATGATTTGCGAAGTGTTATGTATTCCTCGTCTACACTTCAAATGAATGTGAATGCGACACTTCCTCGCTAGAAAATAGCGTTTGCGGATGTCTACGTATCGTAGCAATAGCTTCCTAATGCTTCTTTAAACGCGATATCGCATCTCATTTCCATGTTTCATGGTAAGATATAATATGATTTGCGAAGTGTTATGTATTCCTCGTCTACACTTCAAATGAATGTAAACGCGACACTTCCTCGCTAGGAAATAGCGTCTGCTGATGTCTAGGTATCGTAGCGATAGTGTTCTTATGCTTCTTAAAACGCGATATCGCATATCATTTCTATGTTTCATGGTAAGATATAATATGATTTGCGAAGTGTTATGTATTCCTCGTCTACACTTCAAATGAATGTAAATGCGACACTTCCTTGCAAAGAAATAGCGTTTGCAGATGTCTACGTATCGTAGCAATAGATTTCTAATGCTCCTTAAAACGCGATATCGCATCTCATTTCTATGTTTCATGGTAAGATATAACATGATTTGCGAAGTGTTATGTATTTCTCGCCTACACTTCAAATGAATGTGAATGCGATACCTCCTCGCTAGGTAATAGCGTTTGCAGATGTCTACGTATCGTAGCAATAGCTTTCTAATGCTTCTTAAAACGCGATATCGCATCTCATTTCTATGTTTCATGGTAAGATATAATATGATTTGCGAAGTGTTATGTATTCCTCCTCTACACTTCAAATGAATGTAAATGCGACACTTCCTTGCAAGGAAATAGCGTTTGCAGTTGTCTACCTATCGTAGCAATAGTGTTCTAATGCTTCTTAAAACGAGATATCGCATCTCATTTCTATGTTTCATGGTAAGATATAATATGATTTGCGAAGTGTTATGTATTCCTCGACTACACTTCAAATGAATGTAAATGCGACACTTCCTTGCAAGGAAATAGCGTTTGCTGATGTCTACGTATCGAAGCAATAGAGTTCAAATGCTTCTTAAAACGAGATATTGCATCTCATATCTATGTTTCATGATAAGATATAATATTCATTGCGAAGTGTTATGCATTCCTCGTATGCGACTCAAATGAATGTAAATGCGACACTTCCATGCAAGGAAATAGCGTTTGCAGTTGTCTACCTATCGTAGCAATAGTGTTCTAATGCTTCTTAAAACGTGATATCGCATGTCATTTCTATGTTTCATGGTAAGATATAATATGATTTGCGAAGTGTTATGTATTCTTCGTCTACACTTCAAATGAATGTAAATGCGACACTTCCTTGCAAGGAAATAGCGTTTGCTGATGTCTAAGTATCGAAGCAATAGAGTTCAAATGCTTCTTAAAACGAGATATTGCATCTCATATCTGTGTTTCATGATAAGATATAATATTCATTGCGAAGCGTTATGCATTCCTCGTATGCGATTCAAATGAACGTAAATGCGACACTTCCTTGCAAGGAAATAGCGTTTGCAGTTGTCTACGTATCGTAGCAATAGAGTTCTTATGATTCTTAAAACGCGATAACGCATCTCATTTCTATGTTTCATGGTAAGATATAATATGATTTGCGAAGTGTTATGTATTCCTCGTCTACACTACAAATGAATGTGAATGCGACACTTCCTTGCTAGGAAATAGCGTCTGCAGATGTCTAGGTATCGTAGCGATAGTATTCTAATGCTTCCTAAAACGCGATATCGCATCTCATTTCTATGTTTCATGGTAAGATATAATATGATTTGCGAAGTGTTATGTATTCCTCGTCTACACTTCAAATGAATGTGAATGCGACACTTCCTCGCTAGGAAATAGCGTTTGCAGATGTCTACATATCGTAGCAATAGATTTCTAATCCTTCTTAAAACGCGATATCGCATCTCATTTCTATGTATCATGGTAAGACATAATATGATTTGCAAAGTGTCATGTATTCCTCGTCTACACTTCAAATGAATGTAAATGCAACACTTCCTTGCAAGGAAATAGCGTTTGCAGATGTTTACCTATCGCAGCAATAGAGTTCTAATGCTTCTTAAAACGCGATATCGCATCTCATTTCTATGTTTCATGGTAAGATATAATATGATTTGCGAAGTGTTATGTATTCCTCGTCTGCACTTCAAATGAATATAAATGCG